>NW_022165091.1:0-1786 GCF_008728515.1 Papio anubis
CTCAGTTGAAAATGCCGAAATCACCGGTCTTCTGTGTCACTGGCGCTGGGAGTTGAAGACTGGAGCTGCTCCTATTCGGCCATCTTGCTCCGCCCCTCTTTGTGGTTTTTAATTTGCATTTTCTCAATGATAATGATGTTGAATATATTTTCATGTACATTTTTGCCATTTATATGTGCTTTCAGTAAAGTATCTCTTCTGGTCTTTTCCCATTTTTTACTGAATTTTTTTAACTATTTAGTTTAGAGAGTGTGTATATATTCTAGATACTAGTCCTTTGTCATACATGTGGTTAACAAATATTTTTTCCCACTCCAGAGCTTATCTTTTCATTCTCTTAACAGGGGATTTATGTATTTTTTTTACAGACAGAGCAAAATATTTTAATTTGGTAAAGGACAATTGATTGAGTTTCACTTATATAGATTGTGCTTTTGGTGTGCCTTTTTTCTAGCCTTAGATTCTGAAATTTTTCTCCTATTTGGTTTTGGCTTATAGTTTTACATCTTGAATATAAGTCTGTTCTCCATTTTCAGTTAATTTTTGCTTGAAACGTGAGACTAGACCAAGTTTCTTTTTTTTCTTCTTCTTCTTCTTTGTCTATGGATATCACTTGCTCTAGCACTATTTGTTGAAATCTATCTTTCCTCAATTGAATTGTACTTTTGTCAAATTTGTTTTGGGCATGTTTGTATTGGTCTATTTCTGGTTCCTGTGTGCTGTTCAATTTATCTTGTGTTTGTCTCTGCACAAATATCCTGCAGTCTTGACTGTTGTAGCTATATTATATCTCTTGAAATTAGGTAGACAGAGTCTTCCTATTTTGTTCCTCTTTTTCAAATTTGTTGGCTTTTCTATTTTGTATATTTCCATATAAATTTTAAAACAATCTTGTCCATATCCAAAGGAATCTGATAGGAGTTATGTTAAAACTGAATATTGATTTGGGTAGAATGCTTGTCTTTATTAATTTTTGGTCTTCCAATTCATGAATACCATGTCTCTCCATTTATTTAGATTTTAGGTGATTTCTGTCATAAGCATTGTGTAGTTTTCAGCATACCAGTCCTCTACCTCTTTGGTAAATTTACAGTTAATTTTTTTTGAGTGATGTAAATATTACTGTATTTTTAATTTTAATGTCTATGTATTCAATATTAGTATATAGAAATGCAACTAATTTTTTTCAATGTTTACACATGTGTGTTTAAAGCATCAATAATTATGATAGTAATCCTATGTATTATGTATTTCTATTGTTCTTATTTTGGAAACTATTTTATTCAGATCTAGAAACTAAGCCTAAGAATGATTGAGCTACATGCTCTATCAGTTATGACTGCTGCATAGCAAACAACTTCAAAATTTCAATGGCTTAAAACATTTATTTTTTCTCATGCATTTGTCAGTTAGCTGGGGATTGCCTGAGAGGCAGCTGCTCTAGGCTGGGCTTGGTTAAGCTGCAGGCTGAATCCAGCTCTATTCCATAGTATCTTTCTTTGGACAGTGGACTAGGAGAGGAATATTCTTCTCATGATGGTAACAGAAGTATGAAAAGGCAAGCCCAACCATCTCACACATGTAAGCACATGTCGAACTTCTGCTTATATCACCAATGTTAATATCCATCAGCCAACGACACACACATGCTATAGGCCAACATCAGTGGAACACAGTGATATATTTCATCTCTACTGGGAGAAAAGGCAGCTTGGCACAGGGTGTAGATACAGATAGACAAATTATTGGTGCAAATAATTCAACCCTCCACATGTACCCAAGATCC
>NW_022165092.1:0-1786 GCF_008728515.1 Papio anubis
GTTCGAGACCAGCCTGACCAACATGGAGAAACCCTGTCTCTACTAAAAATACAAAATTAGCCAGGCGTGGTGACGCATGCCTGTAATCCTAGCTACTGGGGAGGCTGAGACAGGAGAGTAGCTTGAACTCAGGAGGCAGAGCTTGCAGTGAGCTGAGATTATGCCATTGCACTCAAGCCTGGCAACAAGAGTGCGACTCCATCTCAAAAAAAAAAAAAAATTGCAGTTGATTATGGAGATTGATTAAGAAGTAAACTGCATGATAGAAAGGGGAACATATTAATCAAAAGTAGAATAATAAATTTCATTGTATAATTTTTTTCTTTTTCTCCAAGTTAATATATAAAGGACAATAGCATAGAATTAAAGGTGTTTGTTTTTATTCAAGAATGATTTTTTTTTTTTTTTTTAGGCAGAGTCTCCCTCTGTTGCCCAGGCTGGAGTGCAGTGGCATGATCTCGGCTCACTGCAACCTCCTCTTCCTGGGTTCAAGGGATTCTCATCCCTCAGCCTCCTGAGTTGCTGGGATTACAGGTGCTGAGCCACCACACCCGGCCAGGAATATTTACCTTTTTTTTTTTTTTTTTTGAGACAGAGTCTTGTTCTGTCGCCCAGGCTGGAGTGCAGTGGCACGATCTCGGCTCACTGCAAGCTCTGCCTCCCAGGTTCATGCCTTTCTCCTGCCTAAGCCTCCCCAGTGGGTGGGACCACAGGGGCCCACCACCACTCCTGGCTAAATTTTTCTATTCTTTTAGTAGATACGGAGTTTCACCATGTTAGCCAAGATGGACTCAATCTCCTGACCTTGTGATCCGCCTGCCTCGGCCTCCCAGAGTGCTGGGATTACAGGCGTGAGCCATTGCACCCAGCCAAGAATATTTTCAAAAGCATATCTCTCAGGCTATAAAAATTGAAGTTCAAATTGTGTAATCAACTTTATAGCCTGAAGCAATTGGGTCTATTAAAATAATAAGTATTCGTTTTATTTCTAAGTGAAAGAGATAAATCAAAGGCCAATAAAACATTTCACTTGGGAAAACTTTCTTTTCAGATGGTTTTCATTCTGATTCTGCTGTTACTTTCAGATCAGTTAATACATAGAAGACGACAACAATTTTGTGTTCAGATTTAGAGTATAAACCAAGTCTCATTTCATTAACTAATATAGACCAATGGGTTGGTTAAGAAAGGAACCATTAATTTTACAAAGAGAGTTATCCTAAACTGTGACCAGTTTTCCAGTACTTAATTCTTTTTGTAAAAAAGAATTCATTCGTTTTTTTAAATGGCAAATAAAATTGTATATATGTTGTGTAAAACCTGTGTAGAAATAAGCAGATTGTGGAATGATTACATTGCACTCAGGAACATATGCATACTTATTTTTTTGGTGAGAACACTTCTTGATTTTCAAGAATACAATACATTAACTGCAGTCACCATGTTGAGCAATGTATCTCTTAAACTTATTCCTCCTGTCTAACTACAATTTTGAATGCTTTCACTGTCTCCCCAAGTCCCTGCCTCCCAGCCCCTGGTAACCTCCATTCTACTCTCTGCTTCTGTGAGTTCCATTGTTTACATTCCACATAAGTCAGATCACGTGGTAGTTGTCTTTTTGTGCCTGGCTCATTTCACTTAACACAATGTGCTCCATTAACCTCCTGTGAATCCCAGTTTCTAACCTGCAATTGCTCTAAGTGTTTTCGTTCCCTTTTCATGGTTTCTACTAAGAATTCCAGAGCTCAGCTGCAATGTGTTCACTGCTTTGGAAGTTATTCATTGT
>NW_022165093.1:0-1786 GCF_008728515.1 Papio anubis
ATTATCTTGTCTATTTTCCTTTAAATATGCAGCAGAAGCTTACTATTATACAACTAAATTATGTGGGTTCTCTAATTGCCCACTTATTCTACCTTGATTAACATGTGGTTTATTTCACCTTGATGTTTTTAAAGACAAGCATGTGCTGTGTGAGGGTTAGAACATGAGCCATAAACAAGGAGGCTTGAGATGGCAGTGCCTCCCCAAAAATGCGGTACCCCAGGGCCTGCGCAGGGAACACTGCTTTGAACCTTAACACTTCTGAAATGGTTGGACATCTCTGCATGAGCTGTGCTTACCCAGTTGTTCCATTTATTCTTATATTTTACAAGTATTTAGTCAATTCTTGAGCTAGGCCATGTGGTCTACCAAAGGAATAAGATATATGTTGTTGTTATTTTATTTTATTTTATTTCAATAGTTTTGGGGAACAGGTGGTTTTGGTTAAATGCTAAAGTTCTTTATTGATGGTTTCTGAGATTTTGGTCCACCCATAGCCCAAGCAGAGTACAATGCACCCCATGTGTAGGGTTTTATCCCTCACCTCCCTCTCATCTTTCCCCCTAAGTCCCCAAAGCCCACTTATCATTCTTAGGCCTTGGAATCATCATCATAGCTTATGTCCCACTTATAAGTAAGAACATACAGCGTGGAGGTTAGGTCAGCAGAAGGCTCCAGGGGACTGGTGGGGCAGGCCAGGACATAAAAGAGGGCCTAGAGCCAGGGTTACCCGGGAGAGGGTAGACCCGTTTTGCCAAGTACCCTAACCCTAAAAGCTGTAACCGTTACCCTTAACCCCAACCTTAACCCTAAACCTTAACCCTAACCTTTAACACCTTACCATAACCCCAACCCTAACCCCTAACCATAACCCTAAAACGCTATGCTAAAACCCTAATCCCTAACACTAAACCCTAATCATAACCCTAAACACAACCCCAACCCTAACCCTAACCCTAACCACAATCCCAACCCCAGCCCCAAGCCTAACCTTAACCCTAACGCCTACCCCCAGCCTTTCTTACCTTTTACATCTGTCCAGATTCTCCAGTAGAAGCAGGGACGCTTGGTTCCCAGGTGTGCACCACTGCATCTGGCACAGGACTCTGTATCAGTCCCCAAATAAGCACCTGAATGCTCACAGGGCAGCCATGCAGTGGAAGCCCAGGGTGTATTCTCACCTCCAGAACCAGGGCCCAGGTCTGCATCAGGCTGATCAGGGCTGAAGTGAGCTGTGGCACCCAAGGTCTTCGTAAGACCAAGGCCATGTTGTGCCTCCTATCACAGAGCAAGACGCAGCAGCCTTCAAAGTCAGGGGCCCTTCCCTGATGACACTCCAAGCACAAAGTACTGGACTTTCACACAATGAGGCTGCACACATTATTCTGTTTAAATCCCCACCTAGGCCACTGGGAGAAATGGTGATAGAGGGACCCTCGTGTTGCCCTGTGGTATACGTGCTCTGGTTCATACGACTGCAAGCCATTTACAAGAAACTCAAGCTGAAACGCTACTTGTTTCCAACTTCTTGTTTGCAGAGGATTTACAATTTACACTCCAAAACAGGCAGCCACAGAGCACACTGTTTCCCCTCTGAAGTCGCTCTGAGGGCCTCCGCATCAGTCCTAGAACTGGAAGACTGGTGGACGAGAACTGGGATGTTGATGGGGCACTGGATACTTGCTGGACACCAACCTCCTCTCACCTAACTGACAGACGGCCCAGATCTCACCTGCCCGAATCAGACATTTTAACACACACAGCTCTCAACAGCAGGACTTACAGA
>NW_022165094.1:0-1786 GCF_008728515.1 Papio anubis
AGTTGTCTGTCATGGCCTGTGAGTCACAGGTAAATAAACCTGCGTGAGGGGACGTTGGCTGTACAGTATTTTCCTTCTGTTTTGAGACTGTCAGAAAAAAGTCAGTTCTATTCCGTTGGGTCCCTGCGCCTCAGCTTTGCTGCAGAGGGGACTTGCCATTACACTTCGTGTCCCCAGTGCCCAGGAGGCTGATGCCACATAGAAGACCTGTAGGTCGGTGAACGTGAACATGCATTGGACACGCTGTGGACCTTGGGATGCATCTGAGAAGTGCATCCTTGCAACAGGTCTGGGGTGAGGGCGTGTTCCATCTCCTCTCTCTTCTCTGACTTTGCAGGCCTTTGAAGTTGGTCCTGGAAAGTGCAATTAGTTAATGCTGATGAGCTCGAGGTCAAAGCCGGAATCAGGCTCATCATTTCCTGCAGTGTTCACAGCAGCAGGTCTTAAACTCGACATGACTTGAACCCAGAGAGTCGAGGTTCCGCCCTGCTTTGTGACTCGGTTGTGTGTGGTCTTGAGAAAGTGAACATGGGTTTTCTTGATTCTGAGGGGGCCAAAGAGATCCGATCTTCACTAGGGGTGTGAAGCATTGGGCCTTCCCATCAGGAGGCAGCAGGGACTCGAGAAATCCCCACATGCCCTCCAGTTCCTTTATGTTGAAATGGTTTCTACTGGGCCACGCCGGGTTATTTTGGGAGGTAAGTGGGGCGTTCACATGGGGGTATACACTATTCTTGGTGTCAGGTGCGAGAGTTGAATTTGTAGAAGCTGTACAGATAGGAAAGGGCCTGGCAGGGAGTGCTGTTTACACGGAGCCGATTTAACGCGAGGTCTGCGCTCTCCCTGGGTCCTCGTCTGACCAGTGTCTCCCAGTCTGCAACGGGATGTTCACGTGACTCGGCGCCATTGTCCCACTCTGTAGATGTCTGAGGATCTGTGCGCAGCTGCTCTGTTAGAGTGAGTTGTGATAATGAACTGAAACAGTGAACAAACCCTGAATTGGTTAGCACTGGTTTCATGGCCACTTCTGCCGTGGTTGGAGTCATTCATATTAAAGTGTGCTGGACTCCTACGCAGAGCTCTGAATTTCAGAGACCCTTTAACTCGGCAGCTAATCAGCTGCTTCCTTCAGAAGACATTTGAGTCCCCTTTACCTGCCAGGGTGACCCTGGGAGTTTCAAGATGAGTCAGACAAGCAATCCCCGTCTTGTGGATTTTACTGTCCAGAGGGGGAGACAGATGTGGATGGTGAAGGAGGCCCTATCAGAGGTCAGCGAACATCGGTTTTATTTCTTCAGCACTTACTGTGTTCAGGCGGTGTCCCGGGCCATGTGTAGAGCATCTGGGGACCCTGCCTATGGCATCCCATGCACAGTTAGCATCTGTGCCATCTTCATACTTGGCCTGAGTTTTGGGGGAAGTACCGAGGACGGCTTCTGCCTTTGCCGGAGAGGGTTGCAAGTCGGGGCAGCCCTCCACAAGGAGATGATCGCCAGCTGATTCCTCAAGAAAGAGAGGTGGTCCCCACATGGGCGGAGCAGGGCAGCATGCACAGACCTGGCTGTGGGGTCTGGGGCAGGTGCATCTGAGTGGGGTCTGCTGGGAGACAGCAGGGGTCAGGTGTGAAGGCAGTTGGAATTTACAGGATAACTTATCACTAAGGCGATGCTGGGTAAACAGATAAAATCGGGACTCTCTGGGGTAAACTTGGACTTAAGGTTACCCTGGGCATGGGTGTCTTCAGGCTCTGAAGGCAGAGATTTAGGAAATTGGGGCAGAGCTGAGC
>NW_022165095.1:0-1785 GCF_008728515.1 Papio anubis
AGTAGTGTTTAGATAAGGTAACCCATAAAGCATTTCATAAGGAGACAAGCCAAGATCCCTCTGAGGGGCAGTTTGGATTCTTAGTAAAGCAATGGGATGACATTTTGTCCATGGTAACCGAGTTTCTAAAATTAATTTGGTTAGATGATTCTTTAAAGTTTGATTCATTCTTTCTACTCTCCCTGATGAAGGCAGAGGCCAGGAAGTATGATATTCCCATTTTATCCCTAATACTTGGATTAGTCCTTTAGTAATGTGTGCGGTAAAGTGGGTCCCATTATCTGAATCAATATTCTCTATTATTCCAAACCCAGGTATGCTATGTTCTAACAGGGCTTTGACCACATTACTGGCTGTTGCACTTGGAAAAGGGATGGCTTCTATCCAGTGGGTGGATAGATGGATGGGTAAGATCATCTACTATTACCAGTAAATACTTAAGGTGGCCTATTGGGCACATTTCAATATAGTCGACTTGGACACTTTGAAATGGCCTTAACCCAGGATTTCTCCCTCTGGGAGGTTGTCTTTTTAGGGTCTGCTTATGAGATTTTCTGCACACTATACAACTTTCCACTATTTGCTTGCTGAGGGTGTATATTCCTATGCACCCATAAACCCTAAGGACTACATCACACATGGTTTGAGGACCCCAGTGAGATCCTTGATGAAGCTGCGACAGTATTTCCTCATAAGAGGTTTGGATAACATTTTCCTTCCATCTGGTAATAACCACTTTCCTTTTGAGTTTCCTCAGCTCCTAAGTTTTTTTAGTTTTTTCTGATCTACTTGAAAGAATATAGGCAGTGCAGCTGGAGATGGAAGACAAGGGGTTAGTCGAAAAATGGCTTCTGCTGGAGAAGAGGCAGCTTACTTAGCTATTTGGTCAGTGAGATTATATCCCTGGCCTTCAAATGAAGGATTCCTTTGATGTCCCGGAACATGTACAACAGCTATTGTTTTTGACAATTGTAAATTTTCCAGTACTTGTATTATTAGGTCCCTATGGAGTAAATTTTGATCTGAGCTGTTAATGAGGCCCCGCTCAGTCCAAATTTATCCAAAAGTATGGACTACTGCAAATGCATAGTTGCAGTCTGTATAGATTGTTGCTTCTTGATTTGCAGAAATTTTAGGGCCTTTTTTTTTTTTTTTATTGGGATGGAGTTTCACTCTGTTATCCAGGCTGGAGTGCAGTGGCACCATCTCGGCTCACTGCAAGCTCCTCCTCCCAGGTTCACGCCATTCTCTTGCCTCAGCCTCCGGAGTAGGTGGGACTACAGGCGCCCGCCACCACACCCGGCTAATTTTTTTTTGTATTTTTAGGAGAGACAGGGTTTCACCGTGTTAGCCAGGATGGTCTTGATCTCCTGATCTCGTGATCCGCCCACCTCGGCCTCCCAAAGTGCTGGGATTACAGGCGTGAGCCACCGCGGCCCGGCCTAACGCCTGATTTAATGTGAACACTCCCATGTTTGTGCAGACCAGTCATTTGGTAACCTTTCAGACTCTGTTTCTGTGAGGGTATCTCCATCTATCATTGAATACTCGTTATGTCTTTTTCCTTTCATTACTTGGGAGGAACCATCTATAAACAGGTGTTTCCCAGTCTGAAAGGGTGTTTCATTTAGATCAGGTCTAACTTTTGTTTGATAACTAATTAAATCTAAACATCTGTGTTCTGGGCAAAGATCAGGGGTCTGTGGGTTGGGGTTTCCTGTTAAGAAAGCAGCTGGATTAATTGAGTCATCAGTGGTTAAGGTTAGATCATCTCTTTCTAACAAG
>NW_022165096.1:0-27973 GCF_008728515.1 Papio anubis
CTTTTCTTTCTTTTCTTTCTCTTCCAGACAGTCTCGCTGTGTCACCCTGGCTGGATTGCAGTGGCATGATCTCGTCTTACTGCAAGCTCGGCCTCCTGGGTTGACGTCATTCTCCTGCCACAGCCTCCGAAGCAGCTGGGACTGCCAGCACCCGCCACCACTCCTGGTTCATGTTTTATAGTTTTAGTAGAGATGGGGTTTCAATGTGTTAGCCAGGCTGGTCTGGATCTCCTCACCTCGTGATCCACAGGCCTCGGCCTCCCAAAGTGCTGGGATTACAGGCGTGATAAACTGCGCCCAAACTGGTGTTGGCTTTTGTGGCATCCCCCCTCCTTTCCTTCCCCCTACTGTCGCCATGCTTCCCAACCTCCCGTGAATCTGCACCCCGTTTATCGCCTGCCTACACCCCCGCCGCAGTTGGGGACCTCCTCCTGTGTGTCCACCACCAAAGCACCACTGGGCAGCAGGACCCCACCCCCTCTGCCTCACTGTCGCTCAGCTCCAGCCCGAGAGGGCAGGGGGACGGATCCCAAATGCGCAGGCGCGGGTTCCCTGACGTTCGAGGTGCCTTCCGACTCCTGGAACGCCCAGGCATTTCTATTCACCTATCAGGCGCTGCCACAACCTTCCAAATAGGGGGAAGGGTCAAGCAGGGACAGTTGGTGCCATACACGTCAGCCAAGAACTCCGCTCCAGAACGCAGGGGTTGCTTTATGCGGGGGAAAGACATTGCTCTGCCAGCCTCCAGGAAAACAGTCCCTGTGCCCCCAGATTCCCATTGCCACTAACTTCCTGTAAACTCCATTCCCGAGGACACGCCAGAGACAAAGGCCTAGGGCCCCGTGGGCAAGCCCGGTGCTGCAGCTCCCGCCAAATGAATGGGCAAACCTTGCAAATCAAGGGGCGACCACACCACACCAAGAGCATAGGGAGGTGCCGAAAAAGGAAGGAGCCTATGAAACCCACCTCCAAAGAAAGCAATTAATCCAGGACAAAACCCGTCTCAGTGCTCTGTTGCTCCCCTCACATGGATGGCCTGGCCACCCTGTTCTGGCCCAGCCCAAGCCCCCTCCAACCTATCCCGGCCTGCTCAAAAGGACCCTGCCTACCAGAACAGGGTGCTCCCTCTCCAACTTTCTATTGATCTCACTCTCTTTCTATTGATCTCACTCACTCCCTGCACTTCTGTCTTCCGGGTTTGCACCTGCACTTCATGCTACCTCTGTTGCCTTCCCTCTGTCTAACTGTCTCTCTCACTTTCTCTGTCCCTCTCTCTTTCTCTGCCTCTCAGTCTGTCTCTTTCCCTCTCCACCTACCCTGTCTCACTCGATCACTGTATCTCTCCCTTTCTCCGTTTCAATCTGTCCATCCATCTCTTCCTTGATCTCCTTCATGCTGTTTTGGTGTGCCTGCATGTGTGTGTGTGCGTGTGTGTGTCTGTGTGTGTGCGCTAACGCGTGTGTGGGTTCCTGTGCTCGAGCGCCCGGGTTTGTCTGTGTGTGTGGCTGTGGATTTGCTCCTGGTGGTGGTGGGGTGTATCTGGGTTTCTCTCAGCCCCTCTCACCAGGGATCAGGCTGCCAGCTCTAGTGTCAGCCCAGGGCAAAGCAGAGCATCCCCCAAGCCCCAACACTCCACGCCCTCTTGCCCACCGGCCGGGTTTTGCTCCAGACAAGCTACCATGATGGGTGTGTTGTGAGAAAAAGGCCACGCGCGGCTGGGCCGGCTATTCGCCCTTGGCCAGCTCTGACGGCTCTGGGTGGGTGGGGAAGAGGGGGCCACGCAGGAGCTCCTGAGCGGCCAGGGATCCAAAAGGATACCTCCACGACAGGGCGGAGGACCAGACGGGGTCCCAGGATCGTGGGGCCTGGGCCCTGACGCCTCGGAGTGCTCCCTGTTCTGAGAGGGACGGACTTGGTGGAAGTTTGGGAGTTCAGGAGCTGGGGGAAGGCTGCGGGCAAGCGGCTCCGGGGTCCCCATGCGAGCCCGGCGGGCCCGGGCCAGCGGTGCTGGCTGGAAGCCGGTGGGCGTGGCTGGGCCGGGATCTTGCTACAGCGAGGGGCCTCTGTTGCCATCTACTGCCATACCACCCTGAATGCGCCCGATCTCTTCTGATCTCGGAAGCTATGGATGGTCGGGCCTGGTTAGTACTTGGATGGGAGACGACGTGGGAATACCGAGTGCTGTAGGTTTTTTTGCTTCCTTTCTTGTCTTTCTTTCTTTTCTACCTTTCTTTTTTCCTTCTCTCTCTCTCCTTTTTCTTTCTTTTCTTTCTTTCTCTCTCTCTTTCTTTCCTTCTTTCTTTCCTCTTTCTTTTCTTTTTTATTTTTCTTTCTTTCTTTCTCTATCTTTCTTTCTTTCCTTATTTCTTTTCTTTCTCTCTTTGTTTCTTTGTTTCTTTCTTTGTTTCTTTCTTTCTTTCTTCTTTCCTTCTTTCTCTCTCTCTTTCTTTTCTTTCTCTCTTTCATTCTTTCTTTTCTTCTTTCTTTTCTTTGTTTCTCTCTCTCCTTCTTTCTTTATTTTTTTCTTCTTTCTTTCTTCCTTCCTTCCATCATTTCTTTCTTTCTTTCTTTCTTTCTTTCTTTCTTTCTTTCTTTCTTTCTTTCTTTCTTTCTTTCTTCTTTCTTTCTCTCTTTCTTTCTCTCTCTCTCTCTCTTTCTTTCCTTCTTTCTTTCTCTCCTTCTTTCTTTTTCTTTCAGATGGAGTGTCACTCTATCACCCAGGGTGGAGTGCAGTAGTGTGATCTCTGCTCACTGCAAGCTCTGCCTCGCGCATTCATGTCATTCTCCTGCCTCAGCCTCCCGAGCAGCGGGGACTACAGGCAACTGCCCACACGCTGGGCTCATGTTTTGTAGTTTTAGTAGACGGGGGGTTTTACTGTGTTAGCCAGGCTGATCTGGATATCCTGACTTCGTGATCCACCCTCCTCTGAATCCCAACATGCTGTGGTTCCAGGCATGATCCACCCTGCCCTCCCTGCTGTAGTCTTTTGTGGTTTCCCTCCTCCCTCCCTTCCCCTTACTCTTGCTATCCTTTCCAAACTCTCCGTACTCTGTCCCCACTTTATTGCCTGCCTACAACCCTGCCGCAGCCAGGGACGTACTCTTGGGGGTCTGCCACAAAAGCACAACCAGGCAGTAGCCTACCACCACTGCCGCCTTGCCGCCACCATGCCTGGAGCTTGGGTCCATCCCGGGAGGGCAGGGGGCCAGTCCACAAAGGCGCAGGTGCCGATTCCCTGCCGTTCATGCTGCCTTCCCACTCCCGGAATTCCCAGGCAATTCAATGCACTCATCGGGCGTTGCCACAACCTTCCAAACTGGGGGAAGTGGGAAGCAGCGGCAGTGGGTGCCACACACACCAGCCAAGACTTCCGCTCCAGAAGGCAGGGGCCGCTTTATCCAGGAGAAGGATATTGCTTTGCCAGCCACCAGGCAAACAGTCCCTGTGCAGCTGGATTCCATTTCCACCAACTTTGTGTAAACTCCAGTCCCGAGGACATACCAGAGACCCAGGCCTTGGGTGCTGTGGGCTCACCCAGTGCCACGGCTCCTGCCAAATGGACAGGCGCACTCTGCAAATCTAGGGTCCCAATGCACGGTACCAGGAGCACAGGGAGGTGCCAACAATGGAAGGAGCCTACCAAACCCACCTCAAAAGCAAGCAATTAACCCAAGACAAAACCCGTCTCAGCGTTCCATTGCTCCTCTTGCATGGACGGCCTGGTCACCTTGTTCTGGCCCAGCCCATGCCCCCTAAACCCTACCCTGGCCTGCTCAAGAGGGCCCTGCGTACCGGAGCAGAGCGCTCCCTCTCCAAGGCTCTATCGCTCTCGCTCTGTAGCTCCCTTGCCCTCTCTCTTCTGGGTTTGCCCCTGGACCTCGTGCTCCTTCTGTTACCTTCCCTCTGTCTCTCTGTCTCACTCTCTTTCTCTGTCCCTCTCTCTTTGCCTCTCTGTCTGTCTCTTTGCCTCTCCCCATCCCCTGTCTCTCTCGACCTCTGTCTCTCTCCCTCCCTCGGTTTCAGCCTCTCCATCCATCTCTTCCTTGCTCTCCTTCAAGCTGTTTGCATGCGCGTGCATGTGTGTGTATGTGTGTCTTTGTGTGTTTTCGCACGTGTGTGGGTTCACGTGCGCGATTGCCCAGGTGTGTCTGTGTGTGGGTCTGTGGATTTTCTCTGGATTGTGGTGGGGTGTGACTGGGTTTCTCTCAGTAACTCTCGCTGGGGATCCGGCTGCCAGCTCTAGTGCCAGCCCAGGGAAAAGCAGGGCCATTCTCCAACCCCCAAACTCTGTCGTCCTCTTGTCCACCAGCTGGGTCTTGGTCGGGACAAGCGACTGTGGTGTGGTTGTTGTGAGAAAAAGGCCATGCGCGACTGGGCTGGCTGTTCATCCTTGGCCAGCCCTGACGGCTCTGTGTGGGTGGACCAAGAGGGGGCCTCGTAGGAGCTCCTGAGCGCCCTGGGATCCAAAGGAATATCTCTGCAACAGGGCTGAGATCAGGACGACGTCACAGGATCCTGGGCCCTGGGCCCTGATGCCTCGGAGCCCTCCCTGTTCTGAGCGGGCCCAATGTGGTGGAACCTTGGAATCTCGGGAGCAGGGGAAGGCCATGGGAGAGCGGCTCAGAGGTCCCGATTTGAGCCCGGGGCCCCCGGGCTGGTGGTGTTGGCTGGATGATGGCAGGCATGACTGTGACGGGCTGTTGGGGAAGCCAGGCGCCTCTGCTGGCATCTACGGCCATATCACCCTGAACACGTCTGATCTCATCTGATCTTGGAAGCTAAGCAAAGTAGGGCCTGGTTAGTACTTGGATGGGAGACCGCCTGGGAATATCGGATGCTGTATGCTTTTTTGCTTTCTTTCTTGTTTCTTTCCATTCTGCCTTCCTTTCTTTCCTTCTCTCTCTTTCTTCTTTTTCTTTCTTTTCTTTCTTCCTTCTTTCATTCTTCATTCTTTTCTTTTCTTTCCTTCTTTCTTTCTTTTCTTCCTCTTTCTTTCTTCTTTGTTTACTTCTTTCTTTCTTTTCTTTCCTTTCTCTCTTTCTTTCTTTCTTTTCTATCTCTCTTTCATTATTTCCTTTTTCTTCATTCTTCACTTCTTTCTTTCTTTTCTTTCTCTCTCTTTCTCCCTTCCTTCCTTTCTTTCTTCCTTATTCCTTCTTTTTCTTTCTTTCATTCTTTCTTTCTTTCTTTCTTTTTCTTTTCTTTCTTTCTTTCTTTCTTTTCTTTCTTTTCTTTTCTTTCCCTTCCCTTCCTTCCCTTCCTTCTTCCTTCCTTCCCTTCCCTTCCTTCCTTCCTTCCCTTTCTCTCTCTCTCTCCTTTCCTTCCTTCCTTCCCTTCCCTTCCTTCCTTCCTTCCTTCCTTCCTTCCTTCCTCCCTTCCTTCCTTCCCTTCCCTTCCCTTCTTTCTCTTTCTTTTCTTCCAGACAGTCTCGCTCTGTCACCCAAGCTGTGGAATGCAGTGGCTGTCACAAACCACAGAATTCCCTGCTCCCGGAGTTCACGCCATTCTCCTGCCTCAGTCTCCCGGGTAGTTGGGATTGCAGATGCCCACCACCACGTCCAGCTCATGTATTGTAATTTAGTACAGACGGCATTTCACTGTGTTAGCCAGGCTGGTCTGGATCACCTGACCTTGTGATCCACCCGCCTTGGCCTCCCAAAGTGCTGGGATTACAAGCGTGATCCACAGTACCTGGCCTGCTGTAGGCTTTTGTGGCTTCCCAAATCCCTCCCTTCCCCCTATTGTCAGTATGCTTCCCAACCTCCCCTGACTCTGCTCCCGCTTTATTGCCTGCCTACATACCCGCCGCAGCCTGGAACCTCCTACTGGGTTTCCGCCACCAAAGCACCCCCGGGCTGCAGGACCCCACCGCTTCCACCTCATGGCTGCTCTGCTGGGAGCCCGGCTCCAGCCCAGGAGGGCAGCGGACCAGACCTCAAAGGCACAGGCGCACGTTCCCTGCCATTCGCCGTGCCTTCCCGCTCCCAGAACACGCAGGCGATTCAATCCACCTATCAGATCCTCCTGCAACCTTCCAAACTGGTTAAAGGGGCGTACAGGGGCAGCAAGTGCCACACACGCCAGCCAAGACCTCTCCTCCAGAATGCAGGGGCTGCTTTTTCCTGGGGAAGGACATTGCTTCACCAGCTACCAGGAAAAGAGTCCCTGTGCACCCCGATTCCCATTGCCACCAACTTCGTGTAAGCTACAGTCCTGAGGAACAAGCCAGAGACCCAGGTCTTTGGCCCCGTGGGCATGCCTGGTTCCACGGCTCCTGTTAAATGAGCGGGCACACTCTGCAAATCAACGGGTCCATTGCACCGCACCAAGTGCACAGGGAAGTGCCAGCAAAGGAAGGGGCCTACGAAAACCACCTCCAAATCAAGCAATTAATCCAAGACAAAACCTGTCACAGTGCTCCATTGCTCCTCTCTCATGGACGGCCTGGTCACCCTGTTCTGGACCAGCCCAATCCCCCTCCAACCTATCCAGGTCTGCTCAAAAGCACCCTGCCTACTGGAGCAGTGCGCTCCCTCTCCAAGTTTCTATCACTCTCGCTCTCTAACTCCCTCCCCCTCTTTCTTCTGTGATTGCCCCTTCACCTCACGCTACTTCTGTCGCCTTCCCTCTGTCTCTCTGTCTCTCTCTCTTTCTCTGTCCCTCTCTCCTTCTCTGCCTCTCTGTCTATCTCTTTCCCTCTTCCCTTCAACTGTCTCTCTCAATCGCTGTCTGTCTCCCTCCCTTGGTTTCAATCTCTCCATCCATCTCTTCCATGCTCTCCTTCAAGCCTTTTGTGTGTGCGTGCATGTCTGTGTGTCTGTGTGTCTGCGTGCACCCGTGTATGGTTTCCAATGTGGGTGCGCCCAGGTGTGTCTATATGTGGGGCTGTGGATTTGGTCCTGGTGGTGGTGGGATGTGTCGGGGTTTCTCTCAGCTGGTCTCACAGGGGATCAGGCTACCTGTTCTATTGCCAGCCTGGGGCAGAGCAGAGCCATCCCCCAACCCCCAAACCCCATGCCTTCTTGCCCACAGGCCGGCTCTTGGTTGGGACAAGCGACCGTGGTTTAGGCATTGTGAGGCAAAAACCACACGTGGCTGGGCCGTCTGTTTGATCTTGGCCAGTCCTGATGTCTCTAGGTTTGTGGGGCAAGAGGGGGCCTCGCAGGAGCTCCTGAGTGGCCAGGGATCCAAAAGAATACCTCCACGACAGGGTAGAGTACCGGAATGGGTCCCAGGATCATGGGCCCTGGGCCCTGATGCCTCAGAGCACTCAATGTTCCGATCGGGCCTGACATGGTGGAAGTTCGGCAGCTCGGGAGCTGGGCGAAGGCTGAGAGCCAGAGGCACAGGGGTCTCGATCTGAGACTGGTGGCGGGGCTGGCTGGAAGCTGGTGGGCATGGCTGGGCCGGGCTCTTGGGGCACCCAGGCACCTCTGCCCACATCTACAGTCATCTACAGTCGCCACCATCCTGAGCGGTGCTGATGTTGTCTGATCTCCGGCTTCATGAGTCCAGAGTCTGTTGTCTGGGTGCGAGAACCTCCTAGAGATACCGGGTGCTGTAGGCTTTTATACTATCTTTCTTGTCTTTCTTTCCTTTCTACCTTCCTTTCTTCCCTTTTCTTTCTCTCTCTTATTTCCTATTTTCTTTCCTACTTTCTTTCGTTTCTTTCCTTCTCTCTTTGTCTCTTTCTTTCCTTCTCTCGTTGTCCCTTCCTTCCTTCCTTCCTTCCTTCCTTCCTTCCTTCCCTTCCTTTGCTTCCTTCCTTCCTTCCTTCCTTCCCTCCTTCCTTCCCTTCCTTCCTCTTCCAGATGGAGTCTGCAGCTCTGTCCTCAGGCTGGGAGTGTGGCGCAATCTCGGCTCACTGCAAGTTCCGCCACCAGGGTTCACGCCATTCTCCTGCTTCAGGTTCGCGAGCAGCTCAGACTACAGGTGCCTGCCCCTACACCCAGCTCATGTTTTGTGGTTTTAGTAGAGATGGGGTTTCACCGTTTTAGCCAGGGTGGTCTGGATCTCCTGATCTCGTGATCCACCCACCTCAGCCTCCGAAACTGCTGGGATTACAGGCATGATCCACCGCGCCCAGCCTACCTGTACTTAGGCTTTGTAGAAACTCCCCTCTCAATCTCTTCCCCCTACTGTCACCATCCTTCCCGACCTCCCCTGACCCTCCTTCCCCTTTATCACCCACCTACACCCAGCTGCATCTGGGGACTTCCTCCTGGGGTCTGCCACCAAAGCACCACTGGGCAGCTGCATCCCACCACTTCTGCCTCACCGTTGCCTCACCAGGATCCTAGCGCCAGCCCGGGAGGGCAGGGCGCCGGACCCCAAAAGTCCAGTCACGTGTTCTCTGCCTTTCCCTGTGCCTTACCACTCCCGGAACGCCCAGGCGATTCAATCCACTCATCAGGTGCCCCCAGAACCTTCCAAATTGGGGGAAGGGGCAGGCAGGGGCAGCGGGTGCCACACAGGTCAGCCTACACCTGCACTCCAGTTCGCAGGGGCTGCTTTATCTGGTGGAAGGACATTGCATCACCAGCCACTAGGAACACAGTCCTTGTGAACCCAGATTCCCATTGTCAGCAACTTCGTGTAAACTCCAGTCCCAAGGACACAGCAGAGACCCAGGCCTCGGGACCCATGGGCACTCCCAGTTCCACGGCTCCCGCCAAATGGGCGGGCACACTCTACAAATCAAGGGGCCAACCACACTGCACCAAGAGCACAGGGAGGTGCCAGCAAAGGAATGAGCCTACGAAACCCACCTCCAAGGCAAGCAATTAATCCAAGACAAAACCCGTCTCCACGCTCCATTGCTCCTCTCGCATAGACGGCCTGGTCACCCTGTTCTGGCCCAGCCCAACCCCTCCACGCTATCGCGGCCTGTTCAAAAGGACCCTACCTACTGGAGAAGTGCGCTCCCTCTCCAAGGCTCTATCGCTCTCTCTAGCTTCCTCCCCCTCTCACTTCTGGGTTTGCCCCTGAACCTCGTGGTACTTCTATCGCCTTCCCTCTATCTCTCTGTCTCTCTTTCTCTGTCCCTCTCTCTTTCTCTGCCTCTCTGTCTGTCTCTTTCCTCTGCTCCTCGCTTGTCTCTCTCAGTGGCGGTCTCTCTCCCTCCCTTGGTTTCAATCTCTCCATCCATCTCTTCCTTGCTCTACTTCAAGCCGTTTGTGTGTGCGTGCATATGTGTGTGTGTGTGTGTGTGTGTTTGTCTGTGTGTGCCTCAGCCCCTGTGGAGGGGGATCAGGCTGCTGGTGCTACTGCCAGCCCAGGGCAAAGCAGAGACATCCCCCAACCCCCAACACACCACACCCTCTGGCCCACATGCTGGGTCTTGGTTGGGACAAGCGACCGTGGTGGGGACGTTGTGAGAAAAAGGCCACATGCGGCTGGGCTGGCTGTTCGACCTTGGCCAGCCCGGATGGCTCTGCGTGGGTGGGGCAAGAGGGGTCCTCTCAGGAGTTACTGAGCAGCCAGGAATTGGAAAGAATACCTCCGCGACAGTGGGGAGGACTGGATGGGGTCTCAGGATCGTGGGCCCTGGTCCCTGTCGCCTCAGAACACTCCCTGTTCCAAGAGGGTCTGACGTGATGGAAGCTTGGGAGCCCCGGAGACGGGGCAAGGCTGCAGGTGAGCAGCTCGGGTGTCCTGATCCGAGGCCAGTGGCACCAGGCTGGCCATGCCGGCTGGAAGTCTGTGGGCATGGCAGGGCCCCACTCTTGGGGCAGCCAGGCACCTCCACCGTCATCTACTGCCATACCACCCTGAATGCAACCGATCCTGTCTGATCTCGGAAGCTAAACAGGTTTGGGCCTGGTTAGTACTTGGATGGGAGACTGCCTGGGAATACCATTTGCTGTACCCTATTTTGCTGTCTTTCTCGCATTTCTTTCTTTTCTACCTTCCTTTCTTCCCTTCTGTCTCTCTCTCTCTTCTTTCTTTCTTTCTCTCTTTCCTTCTTTCTTTCTTTTCTTTCTCTCTTTCTTTCCTTCTTTCTTTTCTTTCCTTATTTCTCTCTCTTTCTCTCTTTCATTCTCTCTTTCTTTCTTACTTTCTTCTATCTTTCCTTCTTTCTTTTCTTTTTTTATTTTCTCTCTCTCTTTGTCTTTCTTTCTTTCCGTCTTTCTCTCTTTCTTACTTTTTTCTATCCTTTCTTTCTTTTCTTTCTCTCTTTCTTTTATCTTTCTTCTTTCTTTAATCCTTTCTTTTCTTTCTTTCTCTCTCCCTCTTTCCTTCCTTTCTTTCTTTCCTTCTTTCTTTCTTTTCTTCTTTCTTCTTTCTTTAATCCTTTCTTCCTTTCTTTTCTTTCTCTCTCTTCCTTTATTTCTTTCTTTTCTTTCTTTCTTTCCTTCTTTTTTTCTTTCTTTCTTCTTTCTTTAATCCTCTCTTTCTCTCTCTTTCTTTTTTCTTTTGTTCTTTCTTTCTTTCTTTCTTTCTTTCTTTCTTTCTTTCTTTCTTTCTTTCTTTCTTTCTTTCTTTCTTTCTTTCTTTTTCTTCCAGATGGAGTCTCCCTCTGTCACCCCGGCTGGTGTACAGTGGCACAATCTCGGCTCACTTCAAGCTCCGCCTCCTGGGTACACACCATTCTCCTGAACCAGCGTCTTCAGCAGCTGGGACTACAGGCACCCACCACCACACGCAGCTCATGTTTTGTAGTTTTTGTAGACACGGTTTTGCGCCGTGTAAGCCATACTGGTCTGGATCTCCTGAGCTCGTGATCCACCTGCCTTGGCCTCCAAAATTACTGGGATTACAGTCGTTTTCCACCACGCCCAGCCTGCTGTAGGCTTTTGTGACTTCTCCCCTCCATCCCTTCCCCCTTCTGTCGCCATGCTTCCCAACCTCCCTTGACTCTGCTCTCCATTTATGGATCCCCTACACTCCCGCTGCAGCTGGGGACCTCCTTCTGGGGGGACACCAACAAAGCACCACTGGGAAGCAGCATCCCACCACTTCCGCCTAGCCGCCGCCCTGCCAGGAGCCCGTCTCCAGCCAGGGAGGGCAGGGGGCCGGACCCCAAAGGCACAGGCACAGGTTTCCTGCCATTCATGGTGCCTACCCCCTTCCAGAATGCCCACAGGATTCAATACACTCATCAAGCACTGCCGGAATCTTTCAAACTGTGAGAAGAGAAGGGCAGGGGCAGCAGGTGCCATACACGCCAGCCAAGACCTCTGCTCCAGAATACACGGCCTGCTTTATCTGGGGGAAGGACGTTGCTACACCAGCCACCAGGAAAACAGTTCCTGTTGTCCAATTCCATTGCCAACAACACCTCGTGTAAAGATGCAAGTCCTGAGGACTAGCCAGACCAAACTTGAGGCCGATGGGCTTTACGGATTCCGACCCCCACAAAAATGACAGTGCACTCCGGTAAAATCGAGACCACTGCACCACGGCGTGAGGAGAAGGCAGGAGTTTAAAGGAAGAGCCCTGAGCCCACCAAACCTTAGTGTGTCAAGACCAAAACCTGGTCTCAAGTTGCTCCAGTTTCTCCTCTCCTGGCAGACATTTTGTACCTGCACCAGCCCAGCCCAAGCCCCCTCCACCCTATCAGGCCTGCCCAAGGGAACTGCATAAAGGGCAGGTGCTCCCTCCAAGGCTCTGTCATCTTTGCTCCTCTCTCCTGGCTCCTTCCCCTCTCTCTTCTGGTTTGCCCCTGCCTTGTAAGTGTTTCTGTCATCTGTCTCATCTTTCTGTCACCTTCTCTCTCTTCTGCCTCTCTGTGTGATATATGTCTTTCCTCTCCTTTCTTTCTCCCTGTCTCTCGATCAGCTCTCACCTTCCTCGATTTCCGTCTCTCTTATCTGATTTTCGCGCTCCTTCAGTATTTGTCAGTACGTATGTAGTATTAACATGTGTGTGTGTGTTTTCTGTGTGTTATGTGGCATAGCCGTGTGTGAGTTCTTATATGCAACATGAGACATCTCAATGGCGGGGCTGCAGTTTGCTCCGGTGAGTTGTTATTACAGGCTCTTCTCTGATACTTTCTCTGGGATCAGGCTGCAGTCTATGATGTCAGCTCGGAATAGCAAAACACCTGGGGTCTGTGCAATCCCCAAACTCCCTACGTCCTGCTGGCTCACGGCGTGATGTGTGGTCCCAGAACAAGCCACCTTGGTGAAGTGATTGTGTGAAAAGAACAGGATCATGGTCGGCTATACCAGCCGAAAGCTCAGATGGCTCACCTGGTTGGGTGGGGAGAGACCTCTTGAGGCTCAGGCCGCCAGGGATCAAAAATACCTCTGTGGGCAGGAGGACCAGATGGGTTTCAGGATCTGGGCCCCTGGGCCCTGACACTCTCGGAGCTCCTGTTCCGGTAAAGGCCCGTAGTGGAAATAGAAAAACATTTCAGGAGCCCAGAGAGAGAGAAACCCACCGGGCGGCTGGGGTCGATACCAACCCGAAGCCCTGCCCGGGTTGGTAGTGCCGATTCGGTATGGCTGGGCCCAGACTCTTAGACTAGCTCCTGCCGGTGTCTACTGGCATACCACCCTGAACCCCCCTGATCTCGCCTGATTTCGGAAGCTAAGCAGCGTGGGGCGTGGTTAGTACTTGGATGGGAGACCGCCTAGGAATACCGGGTGCTTTAGGCATTTTTGTTTTCTTTCTTGTCTTTCTTTCTTTTCTACCTGCCTTTCTTTCTCCTTCTCTCTGTTCCCTCTCTTCTCTCTCTTTCGCTTCTTCTTTCTTTCTTTCTTTCTTTCCACTTGTCCACGATCCGTCTGTTGATCTCGCTGGCACGGATTCTGAAAACCTGCCCTGTTCACGATCCAGCGTTCCGCCAGTTCGCCTGATCTCGAAACATCCGAGCGGCGGCTGGCCAACGATCTTTCTTTTCTTCCTCTTTTTCTTCCAGAGATCGAGTCTTGCTGTGTTCCCCCAGGCCGAGTGCAGTGGCGTGACCTTGGCCTACTGCAACCTCCTCCTCCTGCTCACTTATTCTCTCCTCTGCTCCCGCTCCTGAGCAGCTGGGGACTACAGGCACAGCCACCATGCCCGGCCTTATGCCTTTTGTAGCTCTGGGGAGATGCGCGGTTTCACCATGTTAGACAGGCTGGTCTGGATCTCCTGACTAAGTGATCCACCCTCCTCAGCCACACAAAGTGCTAGATTACAAGCATGATCCACCATGCCCGGCCTGCTGCAGGCTTTTGTGGGTTGCCCCCTCCCTCAAATGCCCCTACTGTCATCATGCTTCCCAACCTCCCTTGACTCTGTTCCCCATTATCACCTGTTCACCCCCTGCCGTAGGGACCTCCTCCTGAGGATTCAGCACCAATGCACCAACACCAGGCAGCAGCATCTCACTTCTTCTGCCTCACCGCTGTCTCTGCCAGGGAGCCTGGCCCAGCTTGGGAGAGAGGGCTGTGACACCAGCAGTGCAGACGTGGGTTCCTGGTGATTCACGGTGCCTTCCCATTCCCGGAATGCCCATGGGATCCAATCCACACATTGGGTTTCACTGCAGCCTTCTTCAACTGGGAAGGTTGGGATGGGCAGGCAGCACATGTCACAGCCAAGACCTCTGCTCCAGAACGCATGGGCTGCTTTATCCGGGAGAAGGACATTACTTCACCAGCCACCAGGAAAACAGTCCCTTTGCACCTGGATTCTCATTGCACCAACTTTCTGTAAACTCCAGCCCCTGAGGGACATGCCAGAGATCCAGGCCTCAGCCCCATGTAAGCACGCCCGTGCCATGGCATCTACAATCATACCACTCCTGAACGCGAGGATCCGGATCTGAGATCTGATTCCGGATCGACGAGCGATGCGCGATCTGATCGCCTCGATCTGGCAAAGATCGCCTGACGCGCCGACGCAAGTGGATTGACGCGCACCGATTGATAAGCGGATGCGCAGCGCGATGCAAAGCAAAGCGTTGATCGCGTGCCGGATCCTATGGCCGGCAATAAGTGGCGGCGGCGCCCGAGCCCCGCCCTGGCGGTGGCGGCGGGTGGCGGCGCGCCGCCGCCTGCCTGCCCGCCTGCCCGCCTGCCCGCCCGCCTATGGATCCGATCCGACGAAATGATCCTTTCGACAGCTCTGCCCAGGTTCACGCCATGCTCCTGCCTCATCTCCTGAGCAGCTGAGACTACACGCACTCCCTTTCCTGTACACCCGCCTCATGTTTTGTAGATTTACTAGAGATGGGTTTTCACCTTGTGTGGCCACAGGGCAGGCTCAGACTTCCCTGACCCTGTGAGGTAGTAGGGCGCACTGCTCACAAGCTCTGCCTCCAGGGTTCACACCATGCTCCTGCCTCAGCCTCCTGAGCAGCTGAGACTACACACACCCTTCAGCACACCCGGCTCATGTTTTGTAGATTTACTAGAGATGGAGCCACCCCTGAAAACGTCTGTAGATCTCCACCTCGTGACCACAAGTCTCAAACCTCCCAAAAGTGATGGGATTACATTTAGATCCACTGCACCCAGCCTGCAGGGAGGCTTTTGTGGCCTTCCCCCTCCCTCGCTTCCCCCTACTATCGCCATGCTTCTCAACCTCCCCTGACTCTGCTCCCCCTTTATCATGCCCCTAAAACCCCGACGCACCTGGGGAACTCCTTCTGGGGTTGCGCCAACAAAGCACCACCAGGCAGCAGCATTCCACCACTTCCGCCTAGCCGCCGTCCAGCCAGGAGCCAGGATTCAGGGCTCCAGTCTGGGAGGGCAGGGTGCTGGACACTAAAGTTGCAGGCCCGGGTGTTGGCATTGTGAGAAAATGGCCACGCACCGCATGGCCACCTGTTTGACCTTGGCCAGTCCTGATGGCTCTGGGTGGGTGTGGAAAGAGGGGGCCTCACAGGAGCTCCAGAGCGACCAGGGATGCAAAAGAATACCTCCATGACAGGATGGAGTATTGGACGGGGTCGCAGGATCGTAGGCCCTGGGCCCTGACACTTCAGAGCACTCCCTGTTCCTAGTGGCCGACATGGTTGAAGCTCGGTAGCTGGGGAGCCGGGGGAAGGCCGCGTGCGAGTGGCTCGGGGCTCCCGACCTGAGCCCGGCATCCCCAGGCTGGCAGTGTGGACTGGAAGCCAGCAGACAGGGCTGGGCCGGGCTCTTGGGGCACCCAAGGGCCTCTGTGGTGTCTGTCCATACCTCCCTGAACACGCCCGATCTCATCTGATCTTGTGAAGCTAAGCAGGGTCGGGTCTAGTTAGTACTTGGATGGGAGACCACTTGGGAATACCGGGTGCTACAGACTTTTTTGCTTTCTTTCTTATCTTTCTTTCCTTTCTACCTTCCGTTCTTCCCTTCTCTCTCTTCTTTCTTTCATTCTTTCTTTCTTTCCTTCTTTCTTCTTTTCTTTCTTTCTTTCTTTTCTACCTTCCATTCTTCCCTTCTCTCTCTCTCCTTTCTTCCTTTCATTCTTTCTTTCTTTCCTTCTTTCTTCTTTTCTTTCTTTCTCTCTTTCTTTTCTACCTCATTCTTCCCTTCTCTCTCTCTCCTTTCTTTCTTTCATTCTTTCTTTCCTTCTTTCTTCTTTTCTTTCTTTCTCTCTTTCTTACTTTCTTTCTTCATTCTTTTCTTTCTTTCTTTCTGTCTCTCTTACTTTCTTTCTGTCTTTCTATCTTACTCTCTCTTTCTTCCAGATGGAGTCTCGCTCTGTCACCCAGGTTGGAGTGCAGTGGCTTGATCTTGGCTCACTGCAAGCTCTGCCTCCTGGGTTCACGCCATTCTTCCGCCTCAGCCTCCAGAGCAGCTGGAAATACAGGCACCTGCCACTACTCCAGGCTCTTGTATTGTAGTTTTACCAGAGACTGGGTTTCACTGTGTTAGCCAGGCTGGTCTGCATCTCCTGAGCTCGTGATCCACCCACCTCAGCCTCCCAAAGTGCTGTGATTACAGGTGTGATCCACCAGTCTCGGCCTGCTCTAGGCTATTTTGGCTTCCCCGCTCACTCAGTATGCAGGGTCAGGCCTGGTTAGTACTTGGATGGGAGACTGCCTGAGAATACCGGGTGCTGTAGGGTTTTTTGCTTTCTTTCTGGTCTTTCTCTCTTTTCTACCTTCCTTTCTCTCCTTCTCTCTCTCTTCTTTCTTTCTTTCTTTCTTTCTTTCTTTCTTTCTTTCTTTCTTTCTTTCTTTCTTTCTTTCTTTCTTTCCTTCCTTCCTTCCTTCCTTCCTTCCTTCCTATTTCTTTCTTTCTTTTCCTTTCTCTCTGTTTCCTTATTGTTTTCTTCTTTCTTTCCTTCTTTCTCTTCTTTCTTTCTCCTTCCTTCCTTCCTTCCTTCCTTCCTTCCTTCCTTCCTTCCTTCCTTCCTTCCTTCCTTCCTTCTCTTCCACATGGAGTGTCGCTCTGTCACCCAGGCTGGAGTGCAGTGGCGCGATCCTGGCTCACTGCAAGCTCTGCCTCCAGGGTTCATGCCATTCTCCTGCGTCAGCCTCCAGAGCAGCTGGAAATTCAGGCGCCCACCAGTACTCCAGGCTCTTGCTTTGCAGTTTTCCCAGAGACTGGGTTTCACCGTGTTAGCCAGGCTGGTCTGCATCTCCTGAGCTCGTGATCCATCCACCTCGGCCTCTCAAAGTGCTGGGATTACAGGCATGATCCACCAACCCTGGCCTGCTGTAGGCTATTTTGGCTTCCCCTCTCACTCATTATGCAGGGTCAGCCCTGGTTAGTACTTGGGTTGGAGACCGCCTGGGAATACTGGGTGCTGTAGGGTTTTTTGCTTTCTCTCTGGTCTTTCTTTCTTTTCTACCTTCCTTTCTTCCCTTCTCTCTTCTTTCTTTCTTTCTTACTTTCTTTCTTTCTTTGCTTCCTTCTTTTTCTTTCTTTCATTCCTTTTTCTTTCTTTCTTTTCCTTCTCTCTCTTTCCTTATTGTTTTCTTCTTTCTTTCCTTCTTTCTCTTCTTTCTTTCCTGTTCTTTCTTTTTTCCTTTCCTTCCTTCCTTCCTCCCTCCCTCCTTCCTTTCTTTCTTTTCTTTCTTTTCTTTTCTTTTCTTTTCTTTTCTTTTCTTTTCTTTCTTTCTTTTCTTCTTTCTCTTCCAGACAGAGTCTCACTGTGTCACCCAGGCTGGAGTGCAGTGGAGTGATCTCAGCTCACTGCAAGCTCCAATTCCTGGGTTCACACCGTTCTCCTTCCTCAGCCTCCCTGGCAGCTGAGACTACTGGTGCCTGACACCAAGCCCGGCTCATGTTTTGTAGTTTTAGTAGAGACTGGGTTTCTCTGTGTTAGGCAGGTTTATCTGGATCTCCTGACCTCTTGATCCACCCATCTCAGCCTGCCAAAGTGCTGGGATTACAGGTGTGATCCACTGTGCCTGGCCTGCTATAATCTTTTGTGGCTTCCCCATCCCTCACTTCCCCCTACAGTTGCCATGCTTCCCAACTCCCCTGACTCTGCTCCCACTTTATCACCTGCTTACATGCGCCACAGCCTGGGACTTCCCCCTGGGTTTCCACCACCAAAACACCATTGGGCATCAGAATCCCACCACTTCCACCTCACCACCGCCCCTCCAGAAGCCTGGCTCCACTCCAGGAGTGCAGGGTGCTGGACCCCAAACGTGCAGGCACGGGTTCCCTGCCGTTTGCTGTGCCTTCCTGCTCCAGGAATGACCAGGTGATTCAATCCACTCATCGGGTGCTGCCACAACTTTCCGAACCAGGGGAAGGGGTGGGCAGGGGCAGCGGGTGCCACACATGCCAGCCAAGACCTCTGCTCCAGAATGCCGGGGCTGCTTTATTCGGGGAAGGACATTGCTTCACCAGCCACCAGGAAAACAGTCCCTGTGCACCCGGATTCCCATTGCCATCATCTTCTTGTAACTGTAGTCCCGAGGACAATCCACAGACCCAGACCTTGGGTCCCATGGGCACGCCCATTGCCACAGCTCCCGCCAAATGGACGGGTGAACTCTGCCAATCAAGGGGCCCAGTGAACCACACCAAGATCAGATTGAGGTGCCCAGAAAGGAAGGAGCCTATGAAACCCACTTCCAAAGCAAGCAATTAATCCAAGAGAAACCCTTCACAGTGCTCTGGAGCAGCCAGATACCAAAAGAATACCTCCCCAACAGGGTGGAGGACCGGATGGGATCCCAGGAATGTGAGCCCTGGACCCTGATGCCTTGGAGCACTCCCTGTTCTGAGCAGGTGCGACGTGGTGGAAGCTCGGGAGCCTGGGAGCCAGAGGGAAGGCTGTGGGTGAGCAGCATGGGGGTCCTGATCCCAGCCTGGTAGCCCTAGGCCAACAGTGCCACCTGGAAGCCGGCAGGCATGGCAGAGCCGAGCTCCTGGGTCAGCCAGGCACCTCTGCCAGTGTCTACCACCATACCACTCTGAACGTGCCCGATCTCATCTGATCTCGTGAAGCTAAGCAGGGTCAGGTCTGGTTAATACTTGGATGGGAGACCCACTGGCAGTACCAGGTTCCATAGGCTTTTTTGCTTTCTTTCTTTTCTACCTTCCTTTCCTTCTCTTTCTTTCTTTCTTTCTTTCTTTCTTTCTTTCTTTCTTTCTTTCTTTCTTTCTTTCTTCTTTCTTTTCTTTCTTTCTTTCTTTCCTTCTTTCTTTCGTTCATTTATTTCTTCTTTCTTTCCTTCTTTCTTTCTTTCTTTCTTTCCTTCTTTCTTTCATTCATTTATTTCTTCTTTCTTTCTTTCCTTCTTTCTTTCTTTTCTTTCTTTCTTTTTCTCTCTCTCTCTTTCTTTCTTGCTTGCTTTCTTCCTTTCTTTCTTTCTTTCTTTTACTTCCAGACAGAGTCTCGCTCTGTCACCCAGGCTGGAGAGCAGTGGCACGATCTCGATTCAGTGCAAGCTCCGCCTCTGGGGATTTTCTCCTGGTGATTGTGGGGTGTGACTGGGTTTCTCTCAGCAGCTCTCACCAGGAATCAGGCTGCCGGCTCTAGTGCCAGCCATGTGGGAAAGCAGGGCCATCTCCCAACCCCCAAACTCCCGTGCCCTCTTGCCCACTGGCCGGGTCTTGGTCAGGACAAACGACCATGGTGGGGGTGTTGTGAGAAAAAAGCCATGCCACTGGGCTGGCTGTTCACTCTTGGCCAGCCCTGACAGCTTTGGGTTGGTGGAACAACAGGGGGCCTCACAGGAGCTTCTGAGCACCCTGGGATCCAATAGAGTGTCTCGGCAACAGGGCGGAGGACCGGATGGAGTCCCAGGATCATGGTCCCTGGGCCCTGATGCCTAGGAGTGCTCCCTGTTCTGAGCGGAACCATTGTGGTGGAACTTGGCAGCTCGGGAGCTGGTGGAAGGCCGCGGGCACCCGGAAACCCTGGGCTGGCGGTGCCAGCTGGAAGCTGGCAGGCATGGCTGGGGTGGGGGCTCTTGGGGCAGCAAGGCACCTCTGCCAGCGTCTACAGACATACCACCCTGAATGCTCCCAATCTCCTCTGATCTTGGAAGCTAAGCAGGTTAGGACCTGGTTAGTACTTGGATGGGAGACCGCCTAGGACTACTGAGTGCTGTAGTCTTTTTTGCTTTCTTTCTTTTCTACCTTCCTTTCTTTACTTCTCTCTCTCATTTCTTTCTTTTCTTTCTTTCTCTCTTTCTTTCTTTCCTTCTTTTTTTCTTACTTTCTTTGTTTCCATCTTTCTTTTCATTCTTTCTCTCTCCCTCTTTCTTTCTTTCCTTCCTTCTGTCTTTCTTTTCTTTCTCTCTTTCTTTCTTCTTTCTTTCCTTCTTTCTTTTCTTTGTTTCCTTTGTCTCTTTCTTTCTTTTCTTCATCCTTTTCTTTCTGTTTTTTCTTTCTTTAAATCAATCTTTCTTTCTTTCTTTTCTTTCTTTCTTTCTCTCTCTCTCTCTCTTTCTACCTTTCTTCCTTCCTTTCTTTTCTTTTCTTTTCTTTTCTTTTCTTTTCTTTCTTCTTTCTAGATGGAGTCTCACTCTGTCAATGTGCAATGGCACAATCTCGGCTCACTAAAAGCTTGGGCTCCCTGGTTCTCGCCATTCTCCTGCCTCAGCCTCGCAAGTACCTGGGACTACAGACACCTGCCACCATGCCCGGCTCATGTTTTGTAGTTTTAGTAGAGATGGGGTTTCACCGTATTAGCCAGGTTGGTCTAGATCTCCTGAACTCATGATCCACCTGCCTCAGCATGCCAAAATCCTGGGATTACAGGCGTGATCTGCCACGCACAGCCTGCTGTAGGCTTTTGTGGCTTCCACCCTCCCTCCCTTCCCCCTACTGTTACCATGATTCCCAGCCTCTCCTGACTGTGCTTCCCAATCATCGTGCCCCTACACACATCTGGGGACATCCTTCTGGGTTGTGCCACCAAAGCACCACCAAGCAGCAGCATTCCACCACTTATGCCTAGCCGTCGCCCCGCCAGGAGCCTGGTTCCAGACTGGGAGTGCAGGGGGCTGGAGCATCAAGGCACAGGCACTGCTGTTGTCATTGTGAGAAAAACGTCATCCACCGCTAGGCCGCATGTTCGCCCTTGGTCAACCCTGAGGGCTCTGGTTGGGTGGGGTAAGAGGGGGCCTTGCTGGAGCTCCTGAGCCATCAGGGATCCAAAAATATACCTCTGTAACATGGCAGAGGACTGGGCTGTGTCCCAGGATCATGGGGCCTGGGCCCTGGGCCCTGACACCTCAGAGTGCTCCCTGTTATGAGCAGGCCCAATGTGGTGGAAGCTCGTGACCTTGGGAGCCAGTGGAAGGTCGTGGGCCAGTGCCTCATGGATCTCGATACGAGCCTGTCGGGCCTGAGCTGGTGATGTCAGTTGGAAGCCTGTGGTCATGGCTGGGCCAGGCTCTTGGGACAGCCAGGCACCTCTGCCCACGTCTACGGCCATACCACCTTGAATGTGCGCGATCTCGTCTGTTCTTGGAACCTAAGCAGGGTCTGGCCTGGTTAGGACTTCCAAGGCACACTGGCTGGGAATACTGGGTGCTGTAGGTTTTTGGCTTTCTTTCTTGTCTTTCTTTCTTTTCTACCTTCCTTCTTACCTTCTCTCTCTCTTTCTCTTCTTTCTTTCTTTCTTTCTTTCTTTCTTTCTTTCTTTCTTTCTCTCTGTCTTTCTTCTATCTTTCCTTCTTTCTTTTGTTTCTTTCTTTTTTCTCTTTCTTTCCATTTTTCTTTCTTTTCTTTCTTTCTTTCTCGCTTTCTTTCTTCTTTCTTTCCTTCTTCATTTGTTTCTTTTGTTTGTCTCTTTCTTTATTTCTCCTTTTTTAATTCTTTCTTTTCTTTCTCCTCTTTCTTTCTTTCCTTCCTTCCTTCCTCCTTCCTTTCTTTCTCTTTCTTTCTTTCTTTCTTTCTTTGCAGTAATGCGATCTCGGGTCACTTCAAGCTCCACCTCCCAGGTAAACGCCATTCTCTTGCCTCTGTCTCCCAAGCAGCTGGGAATACATGTGCCCACCACCATGCCTGGGTCATGTTTTGTAGTTTTAGTAGAGATGGGGTTTCACCATGTAAGTTGGGCTGGTCTGGATCTCCTGACCTCGTGATCCATACGCCTCGGCCTCCCAAAGTGATGGGATTACATTTGTGATCCACCCCTTCCAGCCTGCAGTAGACTTTTGTGGCTTTCTCCCTCCCTTCCATCCCTCTACTATCGCCATGACTCTGCCCCCCCTTTATCACGCCCCTGCACCCCCAAAGCACCCAGGGAACTCCCTCTGGTGGTGCGCCACCAAAGTGCCATCGGGCAGGAGCATTCCACCACTTCCGTCTAGCCGCCACCCCACCAGGAGTCTGGCTCCAGCCTGGGAGGGCAGGGGCCAGACCCCAAAGGCACAGGCCTGGGTATTGGTGTTATGAGAACAAGTCAATGTGCCACTGGGATGCCTGTTCGCCCTTGGCCAGCCCTGACGGCTCTTACTGTGTGGGGCAAGAGCGGGCCTAGCAGGTGCTCCTGAGCCACCAGGGATCCAAAAGAATACCACTGCACCAGGGTGGAGGCCCAGACGGTGTCCCAGGATCGTGGGCCCTGGGCCCTGATGCCTCGGACCCCTACCTGTTCCAAGTGGGCCAGATGTGGTGCAAGCTCGGGAGCTCGGGACCCAGGGGAAGGCCATGGGCTAGTGGGTCCAGGATCCTGATACGATCCTGGAGGCCCCAGGTTGGCGGTACCGGCTGGAAGCCAGCAGGCATGGCTGGGCCAGGCTCTTGTGGCAGCCAAGTGCTTCTGCCAGCATCTACGGCCATACCACCCTGAACGCACGGGATCTCTGATCTCGGAAGCTAAGCAGGGTTTGACCTTGTTAGTATTTGGATGGGAGACCATCTGGGAATACCGGGTGCCGTAGATTTTTTTGTTTTCTTTCTTGTCTTTCTTTCTTTTCCACATTCCTTTCTTTCCTTCTCTCTCTCTTCTTTCTTTTTTTCTTTCTTTCTCTCTTTCTTTCCTTCCCTCTTTCTTTCTTTCTTCCTTTTCTTTCTTTCTCTCTCTCTTTCTTTCTTTTATCTTTCCTTCTTTCTTTTCTTTCTTCTCTCTTTCTCTTTCTTTCTTTCTTTCTTTCTTTCTTTCTTTCTTTCTTTCTTTCTTTCTTTCTTTCTTTCTTTCTTTCTTTCTTTCTTTCTTTCTCTTCTAGACGGTGTCTCGCTCTATCACCCAGGGTGGAGTGCAGTGGCGCAATCTCGGCTCACTTCATGCTCCATCTCCCATGTTCACACCATTCTCCTGTCTCAGCCTCCTGAGCAGCAGGGACTACAGGCGCCCACCCCCACGACGGCCTCATGTTTTGTGGTTTTAGTAGAGACGGGGTTTCAACGTGTTAGCCAGGCTGGTCTGGATCTTCTGACCTCGTGATCCACATTCCTCGGAATTCGAACGTGCTGTGGTTGCAGCCGTGATCTATGGAGCCAGGCCTGCTGTAGTCTTTTGTGGTTTCAACCATCCCTCCCTTTCCCCACTGTCGCCATGCTTCCCAAATTCCCCAGATTCTGCTCCCACTTTATCGCCCTCCTACAACACTGCCGCAGCCGGGGACATCAGCTTGGGGGTCCACCACCAAAGCACCACTGGCAGCAGCCTCCCACTTCTGCCTCACCGCCACCATGCTAGGAGCCCGGGTCCATCCCAGGAGGTCAGGGGGCCAGACCATAAAGGTGCAGGCACAGGTTCCTTGCTGTTCACATTGCCTTACCGCTCCCAGAACGCCCAGGAGATTCGATGCACTCATCGGGCACCACTGCAACCTTCCAAACTTGGGGAAGTGGTGGGCAGGGGAAGCCCATGCCACACACGCCAACCAACACCTCCACTCCAGAACGCAGAGGCCACTTTATCCGAGGGAAGGACATTGCTCTGCCAGCCACCAGGAAAACAGTCCCTGTGCACCCAGATTCCCATTGCCACCATTGTCGTGCAAATTCCAGTTCTGAGGACACGCCAGAGACCCAGGCCTTGGGCCCCGTGGTCACGCTCGGTTCCACAGCTCCTGCTAAATGGGCGGGCGCACTCTGCAAATCCAACAGGCCCACTGCACCGCACCAAGAGCACAGGGAGGTGCCAACAAAGGAAGGAGCCTATGATACCCACGTCCAAAACAAACAATTAATCCAAGACATTCTCCGTATCAGTGCTGCATTTCTCCTCTCGCATGGCTGGCCTGGCCACCCTGTTCTGGACCAGCCCAAGCCCCCTCCACCCTACCCCGGTCTGCTCAAAAGGACCCTGCTTACAGGAGCCGGGTGCTCCCTCTCAAAGTCTCTATCACTCTTGCTCTCTAGCTCCCTCCCCCTCTCACTTCTGGGTTTGCCCCTGCACCTCCCACTACTTCTGTAGCCTTCCCTCTGTCTCTCTGTCTCTCTCTCTTTCTCTGTCCCACTATCTGTCTCTGAATCTCTGTCTGTCTCTTTCCCTCTCCCCTTCCCCTGTCTCTCTTGATGGATGTCTCTCTCCCTCCTTCGGTTTCAATCTCACCAACCATCTCTTCCTTGCTTTCCTTCAAGCCGTTTGTGTGTGCATGCATGTGTGCGTGTGTGTGAGTGTGTATCTGTGTGTGTGCGCATGTGTGTGTGTGTTACTGCGTGTGAGAGCCTGGGTGTGTTTGTGTGTGGGGCTGTGGATTTTCTCCTGGTAGTGTTGGTGTGTGTCTGGGTTTCTCTCAGCCCCTCTCCCTGGAGATCAGGCTGCCAGCTCCAGTGCCAGACTGGGGCAAAGCAGCGCCATCCCCCAAACCACAACTCCCCATGCCCTCTTGCCCACCAGGAGGGTCTTGGTCGGGATAAACGACCATGGAGTTGTTTTGAGAAAAAGTCCATGTGCTGCTCAGCTGCCTGTTTGCCCTTGGCCAGCCCTGAGGGCTCTGGGTGGGTGGGGCAATAGGGGGCCTCACAGGAGCTCCTGAGCTACGAGGTATTCAAAAGAGTACTTTGGTGACAGGGCAGATGACCGGATGGGGTCCCAGGATCGTGGGCCCTGGGCCCTGATACCTTGGACCAATTCCCTGTTCCAAGCGGGCCTGACATGGTGGAAGCTCGGGAGCTCGGGAGCCTGGGGAAGGCCGAGGGTGAGCTGCTTGGGGGTTCGAATATGAGCCTGGCGTCCCTGGGCTGGCAGTGCCAGTTTGAAGCTGGCAAGCATGGCTGGGCAGGGCTGTTGGGGCAGCCAGGTGCCTCTGCTGGCATCTACGGGCATGCCACCTGAACCCACCCGATCTCGTCTAATCTCGGAAGCTTAGCAGTGTGGGGCCTGGTTAGCACTTGGATGGGAGACCACCTGGGAATGCCAGGTGCTGTAGGCTTTTTTGTTTTCTTCCGATCGCGCCGTTGATCGAGCGCAAAAAAAGCGGAAGCGTGGATTTGAAAGATCCTGACTGATCCACGATTGATCCTGACGATCCCTACATGATAGGCCCTGTGTGTGGATGTTCCCTTCCCGAGTCCAAGTGGATCTCTATTGTTCAGCTCCCCACCTATGAGTGAGAATGACATGTGTTTGGTTTTCTGTCTTTGGTGGATAGTTTGCTAAGAATGATGGTTTCCAGCTGCATCTGTCCCTGCTGTGTGATGCAAAACTCATCCTTTTTATACGTACAGTATCCTTAGCGGTGTATATGTGCCAGCATTTTCTTAATCCAATCTGTCACTGATGGGATATTTGGGTTGATTCTGTAAGCTCCTGCGCATAGGAATAGTGCTGCAATAAATATACGTGCATGTGCCCTATGCAGCAAGCATAACCCCATAATCCCTTTCTTGGGCACATACCTGCAATGGGATGGCTACCAAGCATGGCAATATCTAGTTCTAGGATCCTTGGAGGAATCATTTTGCCACTGTTTCCATAATGGCTGAACTAGTTTACAATCCTACCACAGGTGTAAAAGTGTTCTCGGCTTCTCCACATCCTCTCCAGCACCTGTTGTTTCCTGACTTTTAATGATAGCCATTCTAACTGGTGTGAGATGCATTCTCATTGTGGTTTTGATTTGCATTTTTCTTGATGGCTAAAGTGATGATGAGCATTTTTTCATATGTCTGTTGGCTGTATGAATGTCTTCTCTTTGAGAAATGGTCTGTCTACATCCTTTGCCTCCACTTCTTTGATGGGGTTGTTTTGTTTTTCTTGTAAATTTGTCTTGAGTTCTTTTGTAGAAATTTGGATATTAGCCTTTGTCAGATGAGTAGATTGCAAAAAATTTTTCTCTCCCATTCTCTGTAGGTTAGTCTGTTCACTCTGATGGTAGCTCTCTTTTCTACGTGCAGAAGCTCTTTAGTTTAATTTAGATCCTATTTGTCAATTTTAGCTTTGTCAGTTGCTTCTTTGGTGTTTTAGATACAGTTCTTTGCCTGCCTAAGTCCTGGGAAATTTGGTACTACCCCAGGCTTTCCCCAGGATTCTTTTATGGCATTAGGTCCAACATCCAAGTCTCTAATTCACTTTGAATTAATTTTTCAGAGTAAGGAGTGCAAGGGAAAGGATCCCAGTCAGCTTTCTACTTATGGCTAGGCCAATTTTCTCCTGCACCCATTTACAATAGGAATCCTCTTTCCTCTATTTCTTGTTTCCTCTCTAGGTTTGTCAAAGATCAGATGGCTGTAGATGTGTGGTATTATTTCTGAGGACTCTCTGTTCTGTTCCCATTGGTCTATATCTCTGCTCTTTGGGTACTCAGTACCATGCTGTTTTGGTTACTGTAGCCTGTAGCATGGGGTTTAAGTCGGGTATGATGCCTCCAGCTTGTTCTTTTGACTTCTAGGGATTGTCTTGAGATGTGGGGTCTTTTGGTTCCATATGAACTTTAAAGCAGTTTTGCCCAATTCTAGAAGAAATCCCATTGGTAGCTTGGATGGGGATGGCATTGAATCTATAATAACCTTTAGCAGTATGGCATGCATTTTCAGGATATTGATTCTTCCTATCCATGATATATGGTATGTTCTTCCATTTGTTTGTGTCTCTTTTATTTCACTGAGCAGTGGTTTGCAGTTCTCCTTGAAGAGGTCCTTTACATCCCTTTGTGTTGGATCTTTGTAGGTATTTATTCTCTTTGAAGCTAAATTGTAGAAATGCAAAGTTCATTCCATGATTCTATTTGTGTTTGTCTAGCATATGTGAGTAAGAAGCTTGTGATTTTTGCACATTAATTTTTGTATCCTGAGACTTTGGCTGAAGCAGCGACCAGCTTTATGAGATTTCCGGGGTTGAGACAATGGGGTTTTCTTAAATATACAATCATGTCATCTGCAAACAGGGGATAATTTGACTTTCCTAACTGAATACCTCCTCTGGATTTCTTTCTCTTGCCTGGATTGCCCTAGCCTGTGAACTTCCAACCCTGGCGTTGAATAGGAGTGGTGGAGAGAGGGCAATCCCTGTCTCTGTGCCAGCTCTGGTGCTGAATTCTTCCAGTTTCTTTGCCCATTCAGCATGATATTACGTGGCCTCATTGCAAATAGCTCCCATTATTTTGAGGAACGCTCCATCACTACTGAATTTATTGGAGCCGCTTTTAGTAAAGGGCTGCTTGAATTTTGTCAAAAAGCCTTTTCTGCACTCCATTGAGATAACTGCGTGGTTCTTTGCCTTTGAAGTTCTGTTTCTTATATGCTGATCATGCTTATTGGATTTGGTGAATGCTGAACCAGCCTTGCATCCCAGGGATGCAGCTTCCTACTTGATCTTTCATGGGTGGATAAGCTTTACGTGTTGTTGAACTTCGCCTGCCAGTATTCCATTGGAGGATTTTGCATCGGACGTTCACTGCGGGAGTATATTATTCAAAATCTCTTTTTGTTGTGTCTCTCAGGCTTTGCATCCGGGATGATGCTGGCTCTGGCAAAATGATAGGAGGATTCCTCTTTTCTATTGATTGGAATAGTTTCAGAAGGAAATGGTACTCAACTCCTCCTTATACCTCCTCTGGTAGAATCTGAGCTGTGGAATCCATCTGGTCCTGACTTTTTTGGTTGGTAGGCTATTAATTATTGCCTCTTAATTTCAGGAGCCTACTATTGTATTCATATTCAGGGATCTCGACTCTCCCGGCTCTAGTCTCAAGAGGGTGTCCAGGAGTACCTATCCTCCTCCTAGGTTTCCTTTCCAGTTTATTTGCGACAGGTGTTTATATATATATAGTATTCTCTGATGGTGCAGTTTGTATTTCTGTGGGGTTTGTGATATCCCTTTGATTATTTTAATTATGTCAGATTTGATCTCTTCTCTCTTTTCTTTCTTATTAGTCTTGCTAGTGGTCTGTCAATTTTGTTGATCTTTCTAAAAAAAACCAACTCCTGGATCTCATTGATGTCTTTGAGGGTTTTGTAGTTCTATCCCTTCAGTCTCTGCTCTGATCTTAGTTATTTCATTCTCTCATACTCCTTTTGAATGTGTTTTGCCTTTGCTTCTCTAGTTCTTTTTTAATTCTCATGAGTGTTAGAGGTCAATTTTGATCTCTTTCCTTGTTTCTCTCTTTTGTGGGTAATTTTAGGCTATAAATTCTCTCTCTATTATTAATTGCTTCTTTAAATGTGTCCCAGGATCCTGGTATGTTGTATCTTTGTTCCATTGGTTTCAAGAACATCTTTATTTCTGCCTTCTATTTCT
>NW_022165096.1:28073-38215 GCF_008728515.1 Papio anubis
TTATTCCATCTGGTCCATTCCACCCCCATTCCAGAGATCTCCATTCCTCCCTCCGTTCCTTCATTTCCTTTGGTGAATCTGGCAATTATGTGTCTTGGAGTTACTCTTCTGGGAATATCTTTGTAGCATTCTCTGTATTTCCTGGATTTGAATGTTAGCCTGCCTACTAGGTTGAGGATTCTCCTGGGTGATATCCTGAAGAGTGTTTTCCAACTTGGTTCCATTTACCTCACTTTCAGGCACCCCAATCCAGACGTAGATTTGGTCTTTTACATAATCCCATATACTTCTTGCAGGCTTTGTTCATTTTCTTTTCTTCTTTTTTCTTTTGGTTTCTCTTCACCGGCTTCATTTCATTCATTGATCCTCAATGTTATTTGATACTCTTTCTTCCAGTTGATGAGTGATGGGATTTACTGAAGCTTATTGCATTTTGTCGCGTATTTCATTAATCATGGTTTTCATCTCTTTCATTTCGTTGCATGGCCCTTCTCTGCATTAATTACTCGCCCATTAATTCTTCCACTTTTTCCGTTTTAGTTTCTTTCGCTGGAGTGCGTAATTCCTCAAATAGAGATTTGATGGACTGAAGCCTTCTTCTCTCATCTCGTCGAGTCATTCTCCATCCAGCTTTGATCCGTTGCTGTGATGAGCTCTTTGGCTCCTTTGCGGGGAGATGTGCTCTTATTTTTTTTGAATTTCCAGCTTTCTGCCCTGCTTTTTCCCATCTTTGTGGTTTTATCTGCCTCTGGTCTTTGATGAGTAGGTGATGTACTGATGGGGTTTTGGGTGTAGAGTGTCCTTCCTGTTTGATAGTTTTCCTTCTAACAGTCAGGACCTCAGCTGCTCGTCTGTTGGGGGTGCTTAGGAGTCCCTCCAGACCCTGTTTGCCTGGGTGTGGCGGCAGAGGCTGCAGGAGTGAATATTTCTAGACAGCAGAGTGTGCCTGTCTGATTCTTGCTTTGGAAGCTTCCTCTCAGGGGTGTACTCCACCTGTGAGTGTGGGGTAATCAGACTGCCCTAGTGGGGATGTCTCCCAGTTAGGCTACTCAGGGGTCCGGGGACCCACTTGAGCAGGCAGTCTGTCCCGTTCTCAGATCTCAGCCTCCCGTGTTGGGAGATCCACTGCTCTCTCTTAAGCTGTCCAGACAAGTGGTTGCTTCTGGGGTTACTAACAACATTGTTGTTGTTTTTTGTAGCTGTGCCCCTGTCCCCAGAGGTGGAGTCTACAGAGACAGGCGGGTTTCCTTGAGTGCTGTGAGCTCCCGCAGTTGGGCTTCCCAGCAGCTGTTCCTTCTGGCCTCACCAGCAATGGCGGGCCCTCCCCAGCCTGCTGCCTTGCGATGATCACAGACTGCTGTGCACAACAGCAATGAGGAGGCTCGTGGGCGTCGGACCCTCGGCCAGGTGTGGGATATGATCTCTAAGGTGTGCCTGTTTGCTTAAAGCATAATGTGGGGTGGGAGTTACCCGATTTTCCAGGTGTTGTGTGTCTCAGTTCCTCTGGCTAGGAAAAAGGATTCCCTTTCCCCTTAGCTTCCCAGGTGGCGATGCACCTCGCTGCGCTTCAGCTCTCGCTGGTGAGGCCGCTTGGCCCAGTCGCACCGATCGTCCGGCACTCCCCAGTGAGATGAACCCAGTACCTCAGTTGAAAATGCAGAAATCCGCAGTGCTTTCTGTGTCGTGGCCTGGGGTTGGGGCTGGGCTGTTCCTATTCGGCCATCTGCATGGCCTCTCTCTTTCTTTGTTTTTTTCTTTGTTTCCTTCTTTTCCTTCTTTCTCTCTTTCCTTCTTTGTTCTTTCTTTCCTTCTCAATTTCTTCTTTCTTTCTTTCTTTCTTTGTGCCTTTCTTTCTGCCTTTCTTTCTATCTTGCTTTTTTCCTTTTTCTTCCAGACAGAGTCTTGCTCTGTCACCCAGGCTGGACTGCAGTGGCACGATCTCCACTCACTGCAAGCTCCTCCTCCTGGGTTCACGCCATTCTCCTGCCTAAGCATCCCGAGAAGCTGGGATTACAGGCACGGCCACCACGCCTGGCTCATGTTTTGTAGTTTTAGTAGAGATGCGATTTCACCGTGTTAACCAGGCTGGTTTGGGATCTCTATTCATGATCCACTGTCTCGGCCACAAAATTTTTGAATGCCCAGGAGTGATCCACTGAGCCAGGACTGCTGTAGGCTTTTGTGGCTTCCCCTCTCCCTCCCTTCTGCCTACTGTCACCATGCTTCCCGACTTCCCCTGACTCTGCTCCCACTTAATCGTGCCGTTACACCCCCATCGCAGTCAGGGATCTCCTTCTATGGAGTGCATGCAGCAAAACCACAACTTCGGTGTAGCATTCCACCACTTCTGCTAAGCTGCCACCCAGCCAGGAGCCCAGATCCAGCCTGGGAGGGCAGGGGCTGGACCCCAAAGGCACAGGCCCAGGTGTTGGCATTGTGAGAAAAAGGCCACATGCTGCTGGGCTGTCTGTTTACCCTTGGCCAGCTCTGTGTGTGATGGCTCTGGTTGGGTGGGCAAGAGGGAGCCTTGCAGGAGCTCCTGAGCCACCAGGGATCCAAAAGAGTACCTCCGCGACAGGGTGGAGGAATGGATGGATTCCCAGGATTACTGGTCACCCGAGCTGGCTGGCCTTGGAGCCTCACTTGTTTGTAGGCCCGACATGGTGGAAGTTTGGCAGCTCGGGAACCAGGGGAATGCCATGGACGAGCGGCTCGGGGTCCCGATATGAGCTGGGAGGCACCGGGCAGGCGATGCTGGTTGGAAGCTGGCGGGCATGGCTGGGTCGGTCTCTTGTGTCAGCCAGGTGCTTCCATCCAGCTTCTCTGGACTATAACCTAGGCAGTGCCCCATCATCTGATCTGAGCCATGGGAATAGGACCTGGTTAATTAAGATGGGAACTCCCTAGAATACAGGTGCTATGGTCTTTCTTTCTTGTCTTTCTTTCTTTTCTACCTTCCTTTCTTTCCTTCTCTCTCTCTGTCATCTTTCTTTCTTTCTTTTCTTTCTTTCTGTCTTTCTTTCCATCTTTCTTTCTTTCTTTCGTCTTTCTTTCCTTCTGTCTTTCTTTTGTTTCTTTCATTCTCTCTTGCTCCCTTTCTTTATTTCCTTCTTTCTTGATTTCTTTCATTCCTTCTTTCTTTCCTTCTTTTTTCTTTCTTTCCTCTATTTCAATCTAACTTTCTTTCTTTCTTTCTTTCTTTCTTTCTTTCTTTTTTTCTTTCTTTCTTTCTTTCTGTCTTTCTTTCCGTCTTTCCTTCTTTCTTTCTGTCTTTCCTTCTTTCTTCCTTCCTTTCTTTTCTTTCTCTCTTTCTTTTTCTTCCCAATGAAATCTCACTCTGTCATCCATGCTGGAGTGTTGTGGTGCAATCTCGGCTCACTGCAAGCTCCGCTTTCCGGGTTCACACCATTCTCCTACCTCAGCCTCCCGAGCACCTGGGACTATATGCGGCCGCCACCACACCCGGCTGATGTTTTGTAGTTTTAGTAGAGATGGGGTTTCACCGTGTAAGCCAGGCTGGTCTGGATCTCCTGACCTCGTGATACACCCATGTGGGCATACCAATGTGCTGGGATTACAGGCATGATCTACCGCACCCAGCCTGCTGTAGGCTTTTGTGACTTCCCCCCTCCCTCACTTCCCCCTACTGTCACTATGGTTCCCAACCTCTCCTGACTCTGCTCCCCCATCATCATGCCCCTACACCCCCACCGCATCTGGGGACCTCCTTCTGGGGGTGTGCCACCACAGCACCACCAGGCAGCAGCATTCCACCACTAATGCCTAGCTGTTGCCTTGGCAGGAGTCCGGCTCCAGCATGGGAGGGCAGGAGGCTGAACCCCAAAGGTGCAGTCATGGGTTCCCTGCAGTTCGCGGTGCTTTCCCACTCCCTGGACGCCCAGGGAATTCAATCCACTCATCGAGCTCCACTGCAACCTTCCAAACGAGGGGAGGGTTTAGGCAGGGGCAGCGGGTGCCACACATGCCAGCCAAGACCTCCGCTCCAGAACGCAAGGACTGCTTTATCCAGAAGGACATTGCTTCACCAGCCACTAGGAAAACATTCCCTGTGCAGCGAGATTCCCATTGCCACCAACTTCATGTAAACTCTAGTCCAGAGGACATGCCAGAGACCCAGGCCTCGGGCCCTGTGGACACGCCTGGTGCCATTGCTCCGGCCAATTGGTTGGGTGCACTCTGCAAATCAGGGGGCCAACCGCACTGCACTAAGAGCACATGGTGGTGCCAACAAATTAAGGAGCCTATGAAACCCACCTCCAAAGCAAGCAATTAATCCATGACATAACCCATCTCCGTGCTCTATTGCTCCTCTCACATGGACGTCCTGGCCACCCTGTTCTGGCCCAGCCCAAGCCCCCTCCATCCTATCCCGGTCTGCTCAAAAGGGCCCTGACTAATGGATCATGGTGCTCCCTCTCCAAGGCTTTATCGCTCTTGCTCTCTAACTTCCTCCCCCTCTCTCTTCTGGGTTTGCCCCTGCACCTTGTGCTACTTCTGTCACCTTCCCTCTGTCTCTCTCTTTCCCTGTTCCTCTCTCTTTCTCTGACTCTCTGTCTGTCTCTTTAACTCTCCCCATCCCCTGTCTCCATCACTGTGTGTCTCCCTTTCTTGGTTTCAATATCTCCATCCATCTCTTCCTTGCTCTCCTTCAAGCCGTTTGTGTGTGCGTGCAGGTGTTTGTGTGTGTGTGTGTGTGTGTGTGTGTATGTGTGTGTTCACATGGGTTCCCACATGGGAGGGCCCAGTTGTGTCTGTGTATGGGTCTTTGGATTTGCTCCTGGTGGTGGTGTGTGTCTGGGTTTCTCCCAGCCCCTCTCACAGGGGATCAGGCTACCAACTCTAGTTACAGCCTGGGGCAAAGCAGGGTCATCACCCAACCCCCAACCCCCCATGCCCTCTTGCCCACTGGCACTGTCGTGGTAAGGACAAGCGACCTTTGTGGGGGTGTTGGGAGAAAAAGGCCACGCAGGGCTGGGCTGACTCTTTGCCCTTGGCCAGCCTTGATGACTCTGGGTGGGTCGGGCAAGAGGGGGCTTCTCAGGAGCTCCTGAGTGGCCAGGAATCCAAAAGAATACCTCCCCGACAGGGCGGAGTACCGGACAACATCCCATGATTGAGGGCCCTGGGCTCTGATGCCTCTGAGCACTCCTTCTTGGAAGCAGATCTGACGTAGTGGAAGCTTGGAAGCTCGGGAGCCGGGGGACGGCTGCGGGCGAGCATCTCAGGGGTCCTGATCCGAGCCCTGTGGCACTGGCCTGGCAGTGCCGGCTGAAAGCCAGCCAGCAGGGCTGAGCCGGGATCTTGGGGCAGCCAGGCACCTCTGCCGGCATCTACAGCCATACCACCCTGAACGTGCCCAATCTTGTCTGATCTTGGAAGCTTAGCAGGGTCGGGCCCCTTTAGTGCTTGGATGGGAGACCGCCTGGGACCAGGTGCTGTAGCCTTTTTTTGCTTTCTTTCTTGTCTTTCTTTCTTTTTTACCTTCCTTTCTTTCCTTCTCTCTCTCTTCTTTCTTCCTTTCTTTTCTTTCTTTCCCTCTTTCTTTCTTCCTTTCTGTCTTTCTTACTTTCCTTCTTCTTTCTCTCTTCCTTTTCATTCTTTCTCGCTCTTTCTGTCTTTCTTTTTCTTCTTTTTCTTTCTCTCTTTTTCCTTTCTTTTCTTTAATTCTTGCTTTCTTTCTTTTCTTTCTTTCCTCTCTCACTTTCTTTCTTTCTTTTCTTTCTCTCTTTCTTTCTTATTTCTTTCTTTCTCCCTTTCTTTCTTTCCTTTTATCTTTCTTTCTTTCTGACTTCTTTCATCCCTTCCTTCTTTCTCTCTTTTCTTTCTTTCTTCTTTCTTTCCTTCTATCTTCCTTTTCTTTCTTTCTCTCCCTTCCTCCTTCCTTCCCCTCCCTCCCTCCCTCCCTCCCTCCCTCCCTCCCTCTCTTTCTTTCTTTCTTTCTTTCTTTCTTTCTTTCTTTCTTTCTTTCTTTCTCTTTTTTCTTTCTTTCTTTCATTCTTTCTTTCTTTCCTTCTTTCTTTCTTTCCTCCTTTCTTTCCTTCTTTCTTCTTTCTTTCTTTACTTTCTTTCTTTTTCTTCCAGATTGAGTCTCGCTCTACCACCCATGCTGGTGTGCAGTGACGTGATCTCGGCTCACTAAAAACTTGGCCTCGCTGGTGCTCACCATTCTCCTGTCTCAGCCTCCCAAGCACCTGGGACTACAGGTGCTCCCCACCACACCTGGCTCATGTTTTGTAGTTTTAGTAGAGATGGGGTTTCACCGTATTAGCCAGGTTTGTCTAGATCTCCTGAACTAATGATCCACCCACCTCGGCATCCCAAATTCTTGGGATTATAAGCGTTATTCACCGCGAACGGCTCACTGTAGGCTTTTGTGGCTTCTCCCCTCCCTCCCTTCCCCCTACTGTCGCCATGATTCTCAATGTTCCCTGACTCTGCTCTCCCATCATCCCACCCCTACACCCCTGCCACATCCGTGGACATCCTTCTGGGTTGCACCACGAAAGCACCACCGAGGAGCAGCATTCCACCACTTATGCCTTGCTGTCACCCTGCCAGGAGCCAGGTTCCAGCCTGGGAGGGCAGGGGTCCAGACCTCAAAGGCACAGGCGCTGGTGTTGGCATTGTGAGAAAAAGGCAAGGCGCCACTGGGCTGCCTGTTCGCACTTGGCCAGCCCTGATGACTGTGGCTGGGTGGGTCAAGAGGGGGCCTCGCAGGAGCTCCTGAGCAGCCAGGGATCCAAAAGAATACCTCCGTGACAGGGTGGAGTACCAGACGGTGTCCCAGGATCATGGACCCTGGACCCTTACACCTCAGAGTGCTCCCTGTTATGAGCGGGCCTGACGTGGTGGAAGCTCAGGAGCTCGGGAACTGGTGGAAGGCCACCGGCAATCACCTCGTGGGTCCTGATACAAGCCCATCAGGCCTGGGATGGTGATGCCAGTTGGAAGCCAGTGGGCATGGCTGGGCTGGGCTCTTGGGGCAGCCAGGCACGTCTGCTGGTATCTACAGCCATACCACCCTGAATGTGCCCGATCTCGTCTGTTCTTGGAAGCTAAGCAGTGTCCAGCCTGGTTAATACTTGCATGGGAGACCGCCTGGGAATACCAGGTGCTGTAGGTTTTTGGTTTTCTTACTTGTCTTTCTTTCTTTTTTACCTTCCTTTCTTCCCTTCTCTCTCTCTACTTTCTTTTTCTCTTTCTTTCTGTCTTTCTTTCTTTCTTTCTTTCTCTCTTCTTTCTTTCTTCTATCTTTCTTTTTTTCTTTTCTCTCTTTTCTTCACTTACTCTCTCTTTCTTTGTGTTTTTCTTTCTTGATTTATTTCCATTTTTCTTTCTTATCTTTCTCTCTTTCTTCTTTCTTTCTTCTATCTTCCCTTTTCTTTCCTTTTTTCCTTTTTCTCCTTCTCTCTCTTTTTCTTTCTGTTTTTCTTTCTTTCTTTGTTTCCATCTTTCCTTTTTCTTTGCTTCTCTCTTTCTTTCTTCTTTCTTTGCTTCTTTCTTTCTTTTCTCTCTTTCTCTCTTTTTTCTTTCTTTTCTTTCTCTCTTTCTTTCCTTCCTTCTTTCTTTCTTTCTTCTTTCATTGTTTCTTTTCTTTCTTAATTCTTTCTTTCCTTCCTTCCTTCCTTCCTTCTTTCTTTCTTTCTTTCTTTTTCTTTTCTTTCTTCTTTCTTTCTTTCTTTCTTTCTTCCTTCCTTTCTTTCTTCCTTTCTTTCCTCTCTTTTCTTTCTTTCTTTCCTTCCTTTCTTTCTTTCTTTCTTTCTCTTTCTTTCTTTCTTTTCTTTCTTTCTTTCTTTCTTTCTTTTCTTTCTTTCTTTCTTTTCTTTCTTTCTTTCTTTCCTTTTCTTTTCTTTCTTTCCTTTCGGAGGTCTCATCTGTCCTTAGTTCAGGTTCAGTGGCGTGATCACCGGGTCACTTCAGCTCCACCTCCTGGGTAAATGCCATTCTCTTGCCTCAGTCTTCCTGGCAGCTGGGAATATATGTGCCTACCACCACGCCCAACTCATATTTTGTAGTTTTAGTGGAGACGGGGTTTCACCATGTAAGCCAGGCTGGTCTGGATCTCCTAACCTCGTGATCCACGTACCTCGACCTCCCAATGTGATGGGATTACATTGTGATCCCAGCCCGGCCTGCAGTTAACTTTTGTGGCTTCCCCTTCCCTCGTTTCCTTCTACTATTGCCATGCTTTCCAGCCTCCTGACTCCACTCCCCTTTATCGCCCTACTGACGCTGCCTGGGGGGCTTTCCCTCTGGTGGTGCACCAACAAATTATCATAGAGGCGGCGGCATTCCACCATACTGCCTAGCCATGCACCCCTGGGAGACGAGCTCCAGCCTGGGACGACAGGGGCCAGACTAAAGGCGCAAGTCTGGGTGTTCATGTTGGAGAATAAGTCCATGCACCACTGGACTACCTGTTCACCCTTGGCCAGCCCTGACGGCTGTGCTGTGTGGGGGCAAGGCGGGCCTTGCAGGAGCTCCTGAGCCACCAGAGATCAAAAGAATACCTGCAACAGGACAGAGGACCGGACGGTGTCCCTAGGATCATGGGCCCTGGGCCTGACGCCTCGGAGCACTCCCTGTTCAGCGGGCCTGACATAGTGGAAGCTCAGCAGCTCAGGATTGGGGTGAGGCTGAGGTGAGGTAGCCCAGGGGACCCGATCCGAGCCTGGCAGCCCTGGGCTGGCAGTTCCGGCTGGAAATTAGACATGTGGCTACCTGGGCTCTTGGGGGAACCAGATTTTTATCTGCCGATCTCTGAATAATACAACTCTGAGCAGATCTGGAATCTTAGAGCTAAAACTATGAGACCGGGTCTGGTTAATTGCTTGGATGAAACCCCATGAGATACCAGGTGCTGTAGGCCTTTTGCTTTCTTTCTTGTCTTTCTTTTCTTTTCCTTCCTTTCTTTTTCTTCTCTCTCTCTCTTCTTTCTTTTTCTTTCTTTCTTTCTTTCTCTGTTTCTTTCCTTCTTTCATTCTTTTCTCTTTCTTTTCTCTTTCTTTCTCTCTATCATTCTTTCTTTCCTTCCTTCTTTCTTTTTTTTTTTTTTTTTTTTTTTTTTTTTTTTTTTTTTTTTTTTTTTTTTTTTTGAGCCGGATCATTTCCAGGCTGGGTCGCAGTGGTGATCTCGGCTTTCCACTGCAAACTCGCCTCCCAGGTTCCGCCATTCTCCTGCCCCTCAGCCTCCATTAGCTGGGATTCCTGGCCCGCCACCACCTTGGCTTTTTGTATTTTTAGTGTTAGAGCGGGGTTTCACCATATTATGGATGGTCCCGATCTCCTGACCTGTGATCCACTTCCCGCCTCGGCCTCCCAAAGTGCTGGATTACAGGCTTGAGCCACCCAGCCAGCCTTCCCCTTCTTTCTTTCTTCCTTTCTTTTCTTTTCTCTTTCTTTCTTTATTTCTTCCTTCCTTCTTTCCTTTTTGTCTTTCTTTCTTTCTCTCTTTCTTTCTTTCTTTCTTTCTTTCTTTCTTTCTTTCTTTCTTTCTTTTTCTCTCTCTCTCCTTCCTTCCTTCCTTCCTTCCTTCCTTCCTTCCTTCCTTCCCCCTCCCTTCCTTCCTTCCTTCCTTCCTTTCTTTCTTTCTTTCTTTTCTTTTTTTTTTTTTTTTTTTCTTTCTTTCTTCTTTCTTTCTTTCTTTCTTTCTTTCTTTCTTTCTTTTCTTTCTTTTCTTTTTCTCTCTCTCTCTCCTTCCTTCCTTCCTTCCTTCCTTCCTTCCCTTCCTTCCCTTCCTTCCCTTCCTTCCTTTCTTCCTTCCTTCCTTCCTTCCTTCCTTCCTTTCTCTTGACAGTGTGTCACTGTGTCACCCAGGTTGGAGTGCAGTGGCACGACCTCAGCTCACTGCAATCTCTGACTCCTGAGTTCTCACCATTCTCTCCTGCCTCCAGTTTCCCAGTGGCGCTGGGACTTCCTGAGCACTTGCCCACCACACCCAGCTTATGTTTTGTAGTTTCAGTAGAGATGGGGTTTCACTGTGTTAGCCACACTGGTCTGGATCTCCTGACCTTGTGATCTAACCGCCTCGGCCTCCCAAAGTGCTGGAATTATAGGTGTGATCCACCATGCCTGGCCTGCTGTAGGCTTTTTGTTCCCTACCTTTCTGTCACCACACGGCA
>NW_022165096.1:38476-41701 GCF_008728515.1 Papio anubis
ATATTTATTGCTTCCAGTTCGTTCAGTTACATGTGTGCCTTGCTGGCGTCTCTTCCCTCAATCTGACTTTGTGGGGTTCCAAGTCAGAGGTTCCTCATCTTTGCCAGTTTAGTAGAGATGGGGTTTCCGCACCGTATTAGCTGGCAGGTTGTCCTCGATCTACAGACTGTGGTCCCCCTCGGCATCCCAAGAATTCTCCCAGGACCCTAAGCGTTATTCACCTTGTGAGAGCGGCTCACTGTGGCTTTGCAGCTTCTCCCTCCCTCCCTTCCCTACTGTGCATGCCATGATTCTCAATGTTTCCCCAGGCTCACCCGCTTCTCCCATCATCCCACCCCTACACCCCCTGCTTTGTCGTGGACATCTTCTGGGTTGCACCGGCTTCCTGGGAGCAGCATTCACCATAGCACGCGCCTCACTTTACCAGACCAGTTCCAGCCTGGGAGGGCAGGGTCCCAGACCTCAAGCACCAGGCATGAGTGTTGGCATTGTGAGAAAAAGGCAAAGCTGCCACTGGGCTGCCTATTTAGCACCCAGCCAGCCCCTGAGTGACTGTAGCTGGGTGCCGGAATCAGAAGGGGGCCTCATGGGAGAACTCCTGAGCAATGAGATCCAAAGAACCTCAGTGTGTGTGGGGTGGAGCCACCAGGCATTGTCCCAGGATCTCGGGACCCTGGTTCCCTTACACCTCAGAGTGCTCTCCCTGTTTATGGCCAGACCTGGCGTGGTGGAAGCTCAGGGCTTCAGGGAACAGGTGGAAAGCCACCCGGCAATCCCACCTGTGGGTCCTGATACAAGCCCATCAGCAGGCCTGGGATGGTGATGGTGCCAGTTAGGCTCCAGTGGCATGGCTGGGCTACAGACTCTTGGGGCAGCCAGGCATCTGCTGGTATCTAGCCATACCACCCTGAATGTGCACTGGAATCACAAATCACATTCTTGGAAACTAAGCAGTGTCCAGCCACAGATTCCAAAAATAGCATGGGGAGACCGCCTGGGGAATACCAGGTGCACTGTGGTTTGGTTTTCTTACTTGTCTTTTCTTTCTTTTTACCTTTGCTTTCTTCCCTTCTCTCTCTCTACTTTCTTCTTTTTCTCTTTCTTTCTGTCTTCTTTTCTTTCTTTCTTTCTCTCTTCTTTCTTTCTTCTGTCTTTTTCTTTCTTTTCTCTCTTGGCTGGCTTTATGTATATCTCGGCGCGAAACGTTGGACGACAACGGTTTGAACTGGTTTGGCGCGACAACGTCGACAATAATGTGACGATGACGGTTTCATCAACCGACAAACCGAGCAAAAGCGAAAACATGCATTTAATATATCGACAACCAGCGGACAACGACAACCGACGGACCCCGTCTTCGCCGGCAAGGCTGTTTTTGAGCTGTCATCATGGCGACAACAAACATTTTAACGACATGAAGAAAACCTATAATAATATCGTAAAAAGCAGCAAACGACATATGGCATATGGCCGACGGTACAACCGACAACCGATGAGCGCAACCGTTGACAACCGACAAACGACAACGATATGTATGGCCGGACCTGTCGCAACCATATGCTCTTGCTCTTGTATCTCATCTCATAATAATATGTGGCATATATCTGTTCGTACCATTTCATTTTTCATTTCGTGACAACAACCGACGCATGAAAAAGCAAACAAGCAACCGTGCGCAACCAGCAAACAACAACCGGCTGCGACAAACAACCATTTTCCGCAAACCTCATCTCATAACTCAACAAAGCAATGACAAACCGGCAAACAGGCGCCGACAAGCAAACGGCAATATGTCTCTTTCCTCTTCTCCTCTTAAACAAACAGCAATGACAACCAAACCGACAAACAAACTGACGGCGCAGTTTCTTTCTTTCTTTTCTTCCTTTTCTTTCTTTCTTTCCTTTCTTCCAGAGGGGGTCTCGCTCTATCACCCAGGTTGGAGTGCAGTGACGTGATCTCGGGTCACTTCAAGCTCCACCTCCTGGGTAAATACCATTCTCTTACCCTCAATTCTTCTAGGGACAGGGAATATGTGCCTACCACCACCATAACTCATATTTTGTAGTTTAGTGGGTAGGCCAGTTTCACCATGTAAGCCAGGCTGGTCTGGATCTCCTAACCTCGTGATCCACATGCCTCGACCTCCCAATGTGATGGGATTACATTTGTGATCCACCCCGCCCGGCCTGCAGTTAACTTTTGTGGCTTCCCCCTTCCCTCGTTTCCTTCTACTATTGCCATGCTTTCCAACCTCCCCTGACTCCACTCCCCCTTTATCGCGCCCCTACACCCCCGACGCACCTGGGGAACTCCCTCTGGTGGTGCACCAACAAATTATCATAGGGCGGCAGCATTCCACCACTTCTGCCTAGCCGCCACCCCACCAGGAGACGAGCTCCAGCCTGGGACGACAGGGGGCCAGACCCCAAAGGCGCAAGTCTGGGTGTTCATGTTGGGAGAATAAGTCCATGCACCACTGGACTACCTGTTCACCCTTGGCCAGCCCTGACGGCTATTGCTGTGTGGGGCAAGAGCGGGCCTTGCAGGAGCTCCTGAGCCACCAGAGATCCAAAAGAATACCTCTGCAACAGGACAGAGGACCGGACGGTGTCCTAGGATCATGGGCCCTGGGCCCTGACGCCTCGGAGCACTCCCTGTTCCAAGCGGGCCTGACATAGTGGAAGCTCAGCAGCTCAGGATTGGGGTGAGGCTGAGAGTGAGTGGCCCAGGGGACCCGATCCGAGCCTGGCAGCCCTGGGCTGGCAGTTCCGGCTGGAAGCAGGTGGGCATGGCTGCACCAGGCTCTTGGGGAACCCAGGTGCCTCTGCCCACGTCTACGACCATACAACTCTGAACGCGTCTGATCTTGGAAACTAAACAGGGCCGGGTCTGGTTAGTACTTGGATGGGAGACCCCATGGGAATACCAGGTGCTGTAGGCCTTTTTGCTTTCTTTCTTGTCTTTCTTTCTTTTCTACCTTCCTTTCTTTTCTTCTCTCTCTCTCTTCTTTCTTTTTCTTTCTTTTCTTTCTTTCTCTGTTTCTTTCCTTCTTTCATTCTTTTCTCTTTCTTTCCTGCTTTCTTTCTCTCTCTATCATTCTTTCTTTCTTTGCTTCCTTCTTTCTTTCTTTATTTCTTCCTTCCTTCTTTCCTTTTTGTCTTTCTTTCTTTCTTTCTTTCTTTTTCTCTCTCTCCTTCCTTCCTTCCTTCCTTCCTTCCTTCCTTC
>NW_022165096.1:41747-104769 GCF_008728515.1 Papio anubis
TTTTTGGCTTTTCAGCTCCCTCCCTTACCCCTATTGTGGCCGTATTTCCCAACAACTTCATGACTGCTCCTCTTTTTTGCTCACCTGCACCACTCCACAACCTGGGACCTCCTCCTGGGAGTCCGCCCCTGCAGCACCACCAGGCAGAAACATTATATTGCATTTGCCACACCATCGCCCTAACAGGAGCTTGACTTCAACTGGTTGTTTGCCCCAGCCTGTCCTGCCAGATTTGGTGGGTGGGGCAAAGGTTGCCATGCAAGATGGGTGGCAAGGGATCCAAATCTATACCTCCATAGCAAGAATTAGGACAAGAGGACATCCCAGAACTGTGGGCCCTGGTCCCTGGCACCACAGAGCACAACCTGTTCCGAGTGGGCCCGATGTGGTGGAATCTTGGGAGCTCAAGAGCCAGGGGAAGGATGTGGGTGAGCAGTTCAGGGGTCTCTTATTTTAGTCCCACCACCCCAGCCTGGTCGTGACCACTGGAATCAGGCAGATGTGACTGGGCCGCACTCTTGGGGCTCCCAGGCACCTCTGCCAGTGTCTACGTCCATACCACATTGAACACATCAGATATCGTGTGATCTCAGAACTTAAGCACGGTCGGGTCTGGTCAGTACTTGGATGGGAGACCACCTGGAATACTGGGTGCTCTAGGCTTGTGGATTTTTTTTTGTTTCTTCGCTCCCTCCATTCTCCCTATTTTTCTCATGCTTCCCAAATGCTGCCTGAGTTTGATTTCCTTTTACCCCCCCATCCTTGGCCCCATCCAAAACCCCGAACCTCCTTCTGGGAGTCTACCCCTGCATTGCTGAAGGATAGCAGTATCCCAACACTTACGTCTTGACACCGTCCCTCCAGGAGCCATGCTGCAGTTGGAGCAGGCCACAATTGGACCCCAAATTTGCAGACACGTGTTCCTTGCCATCAGAGGTGTCTTCCCACTCCCAGAATGGCCAGGCAAATCAATTTACTCATCGAACTCTGCTGCAGCAGTCTAAGCCATGGGAAAGAGAGGGCAGGGGAAGTAGGTTCCACAGAGGCCAACTTAGAAGTCTGGTCCACAACACAGAAGCTGCTCATCAGTGGAAAGGACATTGCTTGCCTACCCATGTGGATAACAGTCCATTTGCCCCCAGATTTCCATTGTTACCATCTTTGTGTAAACTGCAGTCCTGAGCACCCAAGTGAGATCCTGGCATGCTCAGGTACACTGGGTGCTGTAGACATTTTTTTCCTGGCTTTCCCATTCCCTATTCAACCTATTTTCACCAAGTTTCCCACCACCACCTGGGTGACCATGCCACAGACAGGGATCTCCTCCTGGTCATCCGCCCCACCAACACAGGCGGGCAGCAGCATTCCACCACTTCTGCCTCACTGCTGCCCCACCAGGAGCCCGGCTCCAGCCTGGACAGGCCAGGGAAATATCCCAAAGGCAGGGCCATATCCAAAAGTCACAGGCACGTGTTCCCTGACATCCAGAGAGTCTTCTTTCTCCTGAAATGCCCAGGCTATCCAATTTATTCATCGGGAGTCACTGCAACAGTCCTAACTGGGAGAAAACACAGTCAGGAGCAGTGGGTTCCAAAGACACCAGATAATATCTCTACTCCAGAATGCAAGGTATATTTATCTGGGGGAAGAACATTTATCCTAGCCAGCAGGAAAACTGTCCCTGTCCACCCAAATTACCACTGCCACCAGTGAGTAAACTCCAGTCCCAAGGACACGAGAGAGACACAGCCCTCAGGCACCATGGGCATGCTCGGAGCCACGGTTCTTGCTAGACGGGTAGGTGAATGCTAAAAACCTCAAGGCCCATGGCACTAACAGCATAGGTTGGAGTCAACCAATGAAGGACCCTACGAAATCTGCCCCCAAAACAACCAACCAATCCAATAAAATCACATCTCAGCACTTTATTTGTCTTTCTGCATGGACCACACAGCCACTGTGTTCTGGCCCAGTCCAACCAGGAGGTCAGAAACACTCCTTTTGTAGAATCTGTGAAGGAACATTTGTGACCCCAGTGAGGCCTATGGGGAAAAAAACGCACAAAAAAACCCAATATTCCCAGATAAAACTAGAAAGAAGCTATCTGTGAAACTTGTTTTTGATGTGTGGATTCAACTCACAGCATTAAACTTTTCTTTTGGTACAGCTGGTTGGAAACACTCTTTTTAGAGATTCTTCAAAAAGACATTTGGGAGCTCCATGGACCTATGGGGAAAAAACAGAATATCCCCATAGAAAAACTGCAAAGAAGCAATCTGTGGAACTGCATTGTGACATGTGGATTCATCTTACAGAATTAAACCTTTCTTTTGATTTGGCAAGTTGGAACACTTTTTTGGATAATCTGCTAATTTACATTTGGGAGCAAATTGAGACCTATGGGGTAAACAATATTCCCAGATAAATACTAGAAAAAAAGCTATCTGTGAAACTGCTTTGTGACGTGTTTATTCAGCTGAGAGTTAAATGTTTCTTTTGATTCAGCAGGAAGGAAACACTCTTTTTGTCAAATATGTGAAGCAACATGTTGGAGACCTTTGTGGCCTATGGGGAAAAACAAAATATCCCCATATAAAAACTAGAAGGAAGTTGTCTGTGAAACTACTTTGTGATGTGTGAATTCATCTCACAGAGTTTAACCTTTCTTTTGATTCAGCAGGTTGGAAACACTATTTTGGACAATTTGTGAAGGGACATTTAGCAGCCCTGTAAGGCCTATGTGGAAAAACCCCACATTTATATCCCCGTATAAAAACTGTAAGGAAGCTATGTGTGAAACTACTTTGTGAGGTGTGGATTCATCTCATAGAGTTAAACTTTCCTTTGATTCAGCAGTTTGGAGATCCTATTTTGGAAAATCTGGAAAGGGACATATTGGAGTCCATTGAGTCCTGTGAGAGATAACTGAATATCCCCAGATAAAAAACAGAAATAAGCCATCTGTGAAACTGTTTTGTGTTGTGGATTCAACTCACAGAGTTAAGCCTTTCTTTGGATACAGCAGTTTGGAAATACTCCTTTTGGAAAAGCTGCAAAGAAATACTTGGGAGGCAATTGGGGCCTAGGGGAACAACAGAATATCCCTAGATAAAAATCAGAAAGAAGCTATCTGTGAATCTGATAGCTTGTGATGTATGGAATCAGCTCTCAGAGTTAAATCTTTCTTTTGATTCAGCAGTTAGACAACACTATTTTTAGAGTCTGTGAAGAAACATTAGGAATCCCATTGATGCCTAAGAGAAAAAAGAGAATATCCCCATAATAAAACAAGAAAGAAGTCATATGTGAGACAGAATTGTGTTGCGTGGATTCAAGTGACAGAGTTAAAACTTTATTTTGATTCAGCAGGTTGGCAACACTCTTTTTGTAGATCTGAGAAGGCTCATTTTGGAGCCCATTTATGCTTATGGGGAAAAAGAAAATATCCCCAGATAAAAACTAGAAAGAAGCTATCAGTGAAACTGTTATTGGTGTATGCATTCATCTCAGATAATTAAGCCTTCCTTTTGATTAAATATTTTGGAAACACTCTTTTGTAGAATCTGAAAAGGGACAATGGGAATCCCTTTGAGGCCTACTGGGAAAAATCAAATATCCCCAGATAAAACTAGAAAGAAGCTATCCATGAAAATAATTTGTGATGTGTGGATTCATCTCACAGAGTTAAGCCTTTCTTTTGATTCAGCACTTTGAAAGCACTCTTTTTGGAGGATCTGCAAAGGGATATTTTGGAGCCCATTGAGGCCTATGGGTAAAACCCAAACATCACCAGATAAAAAGTAGAAAGAAATTATTTGAAACCTTTTTGTGATGTGTGGATTCATCTCCCAGAGTTAAACCTTTCTTTTGACTCAGTAGGTTGGAAACACAATAATCGGTGTATCTGCAACAGTACTTTTGGGAGCCCATTGAGGTATATGTGTAAAAACTGAATATCACCAGATAAAAAATATAAAGAAATTATTTGAAACTGCTTTGTGATGTGTGGATTCATCTAACATAGTTAAACCTTTTCTTTCATTCAGCAGGATGGAAACACTCTTTTGTAGAATCTGAAAAAAGGCCTAGGCAAAAAACCGAATATTTCTGGATAAAAACTACAAAGAAGCTACCTGTGAAACCACTTTTTGATGTGTGGATTCATCTCTCAAAGTTAAACCTTTCTCTTGATTCTGCATGTTCAAAACACTCCTTCTGTAGAATATACGATGGAACATTTGGGAATCCATTGAGATTTATGGGTAAAAATTGAATATCCTCAGATAAAAACTAGAAGGAAGCTATGTTTGAAACTGCTTTGTCATGTGCAGATTCATCTTATAGAGTTAAACCATTCTTTTGATTCAGTAGGTTGGAAACACTCTTTTTGGACAATCTACCAAGAGACATTTAGGACCCCTTTGAGGCCTATGTGGAAAAACTGAATATCCCCATACAAAAACTGTAAAAAATCTATCTGTGAACCTGCTTTGTGAGGTGTGGATTCATCTCACAGGGTTAAACCTTTGTTTTGATTCAGCAGGGTTGGAAACAGTCTTGTTGTAGAATCTGTGTAAAGGTATTTGCCAGCCCATTGAGGCCTATGGGGAAAACCCGAATATCCCCATATAAAAACTAGAAAGAAGCTATCTATGAAACAGCTTTGCAATGTGTTCATTCATTTCAAAAAGTTAAACCTTAATTTGATTGAGCAGTTCGTAGACACTCTTTTTGGAAAATCTGCAAAAGGACATTTTGGGAGCCCATTGAGTCCTATGGGAAATAACTGAATATGCCCAGATAAAATCTAGGAAGAAGCTATCTGTGAAACTGCTTTGTGATGTGTGTAGTCAACTCAAATGGGTAAATATTCCTTTTGATTCAGCCAGTTGGAATCACTGTTTTTGGAGAGTCTGTGTAGGGACATTATGGAGCCCATTGAGGCCTATGGAAAAAAAATGAATATCCCCAGGTAAAAGTTGAACAGAACCAACCTGTGAAACTGATTTGTGATATGTAGATTTATCTCACAGTGTTAAACCTTTCTTTTATTCAGTCACTTGGAAACACTGATTTTGGAAAAACTGTGAAAGGATGTTTGGAAACCCATTGAGACCTATAAAGAAAAAGGAAATATCCCCAGTGAAAACTAGAAAGAATGTATCTGTGACACTGCTTTGTAATCTCTGTATTCATGTCAGAGAGGTAAACCTTTCTTTTGACCCAGCAGTTTTGAAACAATCTTTTTGGAGAGTCTATGAGGGGAAATTTGGGAGTCCATTGAGGCCTATGGGGAAAAAACAAATATCCCCAGATAAAAACTGGAAAAATCTACCTGTGAAACTGCTTTGTAATTTGTGGAGCTATCTCATTGAGTGAAACCTTTCCTTTAAAAGAGTAAATTGGAAACATTCCTTTTGTAGAATCCATGAAGGGACGTTTTGGAACCTATTGCAGCCTATGGGGGAAAAACCGAATATCCCCAGATAAAAACTAGAAAGAAGCTGTATGTGAAACTGCTTTGTGATATGTTAGGTTCTTCTCTCTGAGATAAACCTTCTTTTGGTTCAGCAGAATGGAAACACTCTTTTTTAGAAGCTACAAAGGGATACTAGGGAGACAATTGGGGCCTATAGGGGAAGAAAAAAAGAATATCCCCAGGTAAAAGCTGGACAGAACCAACCTGTGAAACTGCTTCATAATGTGTAGATTTATCTCTCAGTGTTAAACCTTTTTTATTATTCAGGCAGTTGGAAACTTTTTTTTTTTTTGGGAGTATACACATAGGGATATTTGAAAGCCTTTTGAGGCCTATTGAGATAAATGGAATATTCCCAGATAAAAACTAGAAAGCAACTATCAGTGAAACTGCTTTGTGTTGTGTGAATTCATCTCATATAGTTAAACATATCTTTTGATTCAGCAGGTTAGAAACACTCTTTTTGTATAATCTGTGAAGGGACATTTGGAAGTTTATTGAGGCCTATGGGGAAAAACTGAATATTTCCAGATAAAAGCTAGAAATAAGTTTTCTGTGAAACTGTTCTGTGATGTGTGGATTCATCTCACAGAGTTAAACCTTTCTTTTCGTTCAGCACGCTGGAAACACTCTCTTCAAAGAAACTGTGAATGGTCAATTGGGAGACTACTGAGGCCGTTGGGGAAAAACTCTAGATAAAAATTAGAAAAAAGCTATCTGTGACACTGGTTTTTGATGTGTGGATTCATCTCACAGAGTTTAACCATTTTCTTGATTCAGCAGTTTGGGAACACTATTTTTGTAGAATCTGTGAAGATATATTTGGGAGCGCTGTGAGGCTTTTGTGGTTAAACAGAAAATCCCCAGATAAAAACTAGAAAAATGTCAACTGTGGAACTTCTTTGTGATGTGTGCATTTCTCTCACAGAGTTAAACATTTCTTTTGATTCAACAGGTTGGAAACACTCTTTTTGTAGAGTCTATGAAAAGACATTTGGGAGCCCAGTGAGGTCTAGGGGAAAAACTTTATATCCCCAGACAAAATCTAGAAAGAAGTAATCTGTCAAGCTGTTTTGTGGTGTGTGGATTCACCTCACAGAGTTAAACCTTTCTTTTGATTCAGAAGATTGAAAACCCTTCTTTGGAAAATCTGCCAAGGGACATTTTTGAGCCCATTGATGCCTATGGGGAAAAACCGAATATTCTCAGATAAAAGTTACAAAGAAGCTACCTATGAAACTGCTTTGTGATATGTGGATTCTTCTCTCAGAGTTAAACCTTTCTCTTGATTCAGCAGGTTCAAGACAAACTTTTTGTAGAATATGCAAAGGGACATTTGGGAATCCATGGGGGCCTATGGGTAAAAACTAAATATCCCCAGATAAAAACTCGAAAGAAGCTATATTTGAAACTTCTTTGTCATGTGTGGATTCATGTCACAGAGCTAAACCATTCTTTTGATTCAGCAGGTTGGAAACACTCTTTCTGGACAATTTGTGAAGGGACATTTAGAGCCCTTTAAGGCCTCTGTGGAAAAACAGAATATCCCCATATAAAAACTGTAAAGAAACAATCTGTGAAACTGCTTTGTTAACTGTGGATTCATGTTACAGAGGTAAACCTTTTTTTTCATTCAGCAGATTGGAAACACTGTTTTTGTAGAATCTGTGTAAAGATATTTGCCAGACCACTGAGGCCTATGTGGAAAAACTTACCATTCCTATATAAAAACTAGAAATAAGTCATCTGTGAAACTGCTTTGTGATGTGTGCATTCATCTCACAGAAATAAACCTTCATTTGATTCAACAGTGTGGAGACCATATTTTGGAAAATCTGCAATGGGACATTTGGAAACCCATTGAGGCCTATGGGAAATGACTGAATATTTCCAGATAAAAACTAGAAAGAAACTATCTGTGAAACTGCTTTGTGGTGTGCCAATTCATCTCAAAGAATTAACTGTTTCTTTTAATTCATCTGTTTGGAAACAGTCTTTTTGCAGAATTTGCCAAGAGACATTTGGGAGCCCTTTGAGGTCTATGAAACAAAACAAATATCAGGAGATAAAAATCAGAAAGAAGCTATTTATGAAACTTCTTTGTGACGTGTAAATTCATTTGAAAGAGTTAAACATTTCTTTTGATTTAGCTTGTTGGAAACACTCTATTTGTAGAATCTGCAAAGGGATATTTGGGAGCCCATAGAGGCCTATTGGGAAAAAAAGACTATCCCCACATAAAATCTAGAAAGAAGTGATCTGTGATACTGCCTTGTGATGTGTGGATTCATCTCACAGATTTAAGCATTTCTTATGATTCAGTTGGTTGGAAACACTTTTTTGGGGATTCTGCCAAGGGACATTTGGGAGACCATTGAGGTCTATGTGGAAAAACTGACTATCCACAGATATAAGTTAAAAGAAGCTATCTGTGAAAGTGCTTTGTCATGTGTGCATTCATCTCACAGATACAAACCTCTCTTTTGATTCAGCAGGTGAGAAACACTGTTTTTGGAAAATCTGTGAAGGGGCATTTGGGAGCCCCTTTTTTCCAGGGGAATAAAAAAAAAGGAATATACCCAGATAAAAACCAGAATGAACCTATCTGTGAAAGTGGTTTGTGATGTGTGGATTCATCTGACAGATCTAAAACATTCTTTTGACTCAGCAGGTTAGAAACACTCTTTTTGTACCATCTGCAAAGGGAAGTTTCAGAGCCCATTGAGGCCTACAGGGAAAAACTGAGTATCTTCAGATAAAAACTAGAAAGAAGCTATCTGTGAAACTGCTTCCTGACGTGTACATTCATCTCATAGAGTTAAACCTTTATTTTGGTTCAACAGATTGGAAACCCTCCTTATCTAGAATCTATGAAAGGACCTTTCAAAATCCTTTGAGACCCATGAGGAATAACAGAATATTGCCAGATAAAGACTATGAAGAAACTATCTGAGAAACTGCTTCGTGATACATGGATTCATCTCATGAGGATAAACCTTTATTTTGGATCAGAAGTGTGGAAGTACTCCTTTTCTAGAGTCTGTGAAGGGACAGTTGAAAACCCATTGAGGCCTTTGAGGAAAAACAAAATATCCCCAGATAAAAACTAGAAAGAAGCTATTTGTGTAACTGCTTAGTGATGTGTGGATTCATCTCATCTGGTTAAGCCTTTCTTATGATTTCACAGGTTGGAAACACTGTTTTTGGAGAATCTACATACGGACATTTGGGAGCCCATTGAGGACTATGGGGAAAAACCAAATATCCCCAGATAAAAACTATAAAGAAGCTACCGTGAAATGGCTTTTAGATATGCATATTCATTTCTCAGAGCTAAATCTTTCCTTTGATTCAGTAGGTTGTAAACAATCTTTTTGAAGAATCTGCTAAGGGACATTTGGGATCCCACTGAGCTGTAGGGGGAAAAAATTGAATATACCCAGATAAAATCTAGGAAGAAGCTATCTGTGAAATAGTTTTGTGATGTCTGGATAGATTTTCCAGAGTTAAATTTTTTTTTTCCTTCAGAAGGTTGGAAACAGTCTTTTTGGAGAATATGTTAAGGGACACCTGGGAGCCCATTAAGGCCAATGAGGAAAAATTGAATATCTCCAGATAAAAACTAGACAGAAGCTATCTATGAAACTCCTTTGTGATGCGTGAATTCATCCCACAGAGTTAAAACTTTCCTTTGATTCAGCAGGTTGGAAACACTCTTTTTGTAGAATCTGAGAAGGAACACGGAGCCCATTGAGGTCTATGGGGAAAAACAAAATATCCCCAGATAAAAATCAGGAAGAAGCTATCTGTGAAACCACTTTGTGATATGTGGATTCATTGCACAGAGTTAAAACATTCTTTTGATTCTGCAGGTTGGAAAATGTCTTTTTAGAGCATCTTTGAAAGGACATTTGGCAGCCCTTTGAGGCCTATGGGGAAAAATCGAATATCCACAGATAAAAACTAGAAAGAAGAAATCTGTGAAATTGCTTTGTGATGTTTGGATTCATCTCTCAGAGGTAAATATCTCTTTTGATTCAACAGATGAGAAACACTGTTTTTGGAAAATATGCAAGGGACATTTGTGAGCCCATTGATGCATACGGGAAAAAACAAATATACCCAGATAAAAACTAGAAAGAAGCTATCTGTGAAACTTCCTTGTGATGTGTGGATTAGTCTGTCAGAGGTAAACATTTTTTTTTTTTTTGATTCAGCAGTTGAAAAAGTCTTTTTAGAGAATCTGTGAATGGACATTTGGAAGCAAGTTAAGACCTATGGGGAAAACACTAATATCCCCAGAATAAAAATAAAGAAAGCTATCTGTGAAACTGCTTTGTGATGTGTAGGTTCATCTCAGAGTTAAATCTTTCTTTTGATTCAGCAGGTGATAAACAATGTTTTTGGAAAATTGGCAAAGGGGCATTTTGGAATCCATTGATGCCTAAGGAAAAAAAGGGAATATCACCACATAAAAACTAGAAAGAAGCTATCTATGAAACTGCTTTGTGACGTGTGGATTCATCTCACAGAGTTAAAACTTTGTTATCATTCAGTAGGTTGGAAACACTCTAAGTGTTGAATCCGTGAAAAGATATTTTGGATCTCATTGAGGCCTATAGTGAAAAACCCAATATCCTCATATAAAAATTAGAAAAAAAGCTATCTGTGAAACTGCTGGATGAGGGGATTCATCTCACAGAATTAAAGCTTTCTTTTAGTTAATCAGGTTGAAAACACTGTTTTTGGAGAATCTGCAAAGGGACATTTGGGAGCCCATTGAGGGCAATGAAGAAAAGCTGAATATTCCCAGATAAAATTTAGGAAGAATCTATCTGTGAAATTGCTTTGTGATGTGTGCATTCATTTCACAGAGTTAAACCTTTCTTTTGACTCAGCAGTTTGGAAACACTCTTTTTGGAGAATATGCTAAGGGATATTTGGGAGCCCACTGAGACCTAGAGGATAAAACTGACTACATCTAGATAAAAATTAGGAAGGATTGGGTGCAGTGGCTCATGTCTGTAATCCCAGCACTTTGGATGGTTGAGGTGGGCACATCACGAGGTCGGAAGATTGAGACCATCCTGACTAACACAGTGAAACCCCGTCTCTAATAAAAATACAAAAAAAAAATAGCTGAGCGTGGAGATAGGTGCCTGTAATCTCAGCTAATTGGGAGGCTGAGGTAGGAAAATGGCATGAACCCAGGAGGCAGAGCTTGTGGTGAGTTGAGATTGTGCCATTGCACTCCAGCCTGGGAGAGAGAGTGAGACTCCATCTCAAAAAATAATAATAATAAAAAATAAAACTAGGAAGAACCTATCTGTGAAACTGCTTTGTGATGTGTGGATTCATCTCAGAGAGATAAAAGTTTCTTTTGATTCAGCAGGTTGGAAACACTTTTTTTTGTAGAATGTGTGAAGGTGCAGTTGGGAGCCCATTTATGCTCATGTGGAAAAACAGAATATCCCCTGATAAAAAGTAGAAAGAAGTTATCTCAAAAGTGCTTTGGGATGTGTAGATTCATGTCAAAAAGTGAAACATTTTCTGTGATTTAGCAGTTTGAAAACAGTTTTTTTTTGGAGAATCTGTGAAGGGATATTTGGGAGACCATTGAGGAATATGGAGGAAAACCAAATGTCCCCAGGTTAAAACTAGATAGAGTCTATCTGGGAAACTGCTTTTTGTTATGTGGATTCATCTCACAGAGTTAAACCTTTCTTTTTCTTCAGCAGTTTGGAAACACTGTTTTTGTAGAATGTGCAAAGGATCATTTGGGAGCCCGTTGTGGCCCATGGGAAGAAACAGAATATCCCCAGATAAAACTAGAAAGAAGCTATCTGTGAAACTGATTTTTGGTTTGTGGATGCATCTCACAGAGGTAAACTTTTCTTTTGATTTAGCAGGTTGGAAACACTCATTTTGGAGAGTCTGTGAAGGGACATTTCAGAGTACATTGAGGACTATAGGGAAAAACCTAATATCTCCAGGTAGAAACTAGAAAGAATCTATCTGAGAAATTGCTTTGTGGTATGTGGATTCATCTCACAGTGTTAAATATTTCTTTTTATTCAGCATGTTGGAAACACTCTTTGGATAATCCATGAAGAAACATTTCATAGCCCATTGAAACCCAAAGGGAATAAATGAATATCCCCAGGTTTAAATAGAAAGAAGCTATCTGTGAAACTGCTTGGTTAAGTATGGTTCACCCTCTGAGAGTTAAACCTTTGTTTTGATTCAGCAGGTTGGAAACACTCTCTTTGGAGAATTTGCAAAGGGCCGTTTGATAGCCATTAAGGGCAATGGAGAAAAAACTGAGTATCTACTGATAAAAATGAGAAAAAGTCTATCTGTGAAACCACTTTTTGATGCATGGATTAATCTCACAGTTAACCTTTTCTTTTGTTTCAGGAGGTTGGAAACATTCCGATTGGAAAATCTGTGAAGGGACATTTGGGAGCCCATTAAGGCCTACGGGGGAAAACTGAATATCCAAAGGTAAAACGTATAAAGAAGCTATCTGTGAAACTACATTTGGGATGTGTGGATTCGTCTCACAGAGTTAAACCTTTCTTTTGATTCATCAGGTTGGAAACACGCTTTTTGGAGTACCTTTAAAGGGACATTTTTAAGTTTATTGAAACCCAGGGGAAAAAACAAATATTACCAGATAAAAACTAGAATGAAACTATCTGTGAAACTGCTTTGTAATGTGTAGATTCATCACACAGAGGTAAGCATTTCTTTTGATTCAGTAAGTCAAATACAATGTTTTTGGAGTATCTGTGAAGGGACATTTTTGAGCCCATAGATTCCTATGTGGAAAACCAAATATCCCCATGTAAAAACTAGAAAGAAGTTACCTGTAAAATTGTTTTGTGATTGTTAGATTCTTCTCACAGAGTTTAACCTTACTTTTGATTCAGCAGTTGGAAACACTCCTTTTGGAGAATCTGTGAAGGGACATTTGGGAACCCATTGAGGCCTATGGGGAGAAAGGGAATATCCCCAGGTTAAAAGTGGAAATAAACTATCTTGTAAACTGCTTTGTGTTGTGTGGATTCATCTCACAGTGCTAAAAGTTTCTTTTGATTCAGCAGGTTGGAAGCCCTTTTTTAGAAGAATCAGCAAAGAGAGGTTTGGGAGCCCATTATGGCCATTGGGGGAAAACTGAATATCCCCAGACAATAACTAAAAATAACTTATTTGTGAAACCTCTTTGAAATGTGTGGACTCATATCTCAGAGTTAAATCTTTGTTTAGATTCAGGAGGATGGAAACACTCTTCATGGAGAATCTGTGAAGGGACATTTTGAAGCCAATTGAAACCCATGGAGACTACTGAATATCCCCAGATAAAAACTGGAAAGCAACTATCTATAAAACTACTTTGTTATGTGTGGTTCATCTCAGAGTGTCAAAAGTTTGTTTTGACTCAGCGGGTTGGAAAAGCTTTTTTTCGGGAATTTGCGAAGGGATGTATGATAGCCCATTAAAGTCAATGGGGAAAACCGAATATCCCCAGGTAAAAACTAGAAAGAATTTAACCTTGAAACTTCTTTGTGATGTGTGGATTCATCTCACTGATTTAAACATTCTTTTGATTCTGCAAGTTGAAAACCCTCTTTTTGGGAAATCTGCAAATATACATTTGGAAGCCCATTGAGGCCTGTAAGAAAAAATTAAACATAACCAGGAAAATAATTAGAAAGAAGTTATCTGTGATGAAACTTCTTTGTTATGTATGGATTTACCTCGCAGACGTCAACCTTTCTTTTGATTCAGCAGGTTGGAAACACTCTTTTTGGAGAATCTGTGAATGGACATTTGGCAGCCATTTAAAGTCTATTGGGAAAAACTGAATATCCTCAGGTAAAACTAGAAAGAAGCTATCTGTGAAACTGCTTTGTGATGTGTGGATTCATCTCACAGAGGTAATCCTTTCTTTTGATTCAGCAGGTTGGAAACACTCTTTTTGGAGGATATGCATAGGAACATTTGAGAGCACATTGAGGCCAATGGGGAAAAAACAGAATATCCCTAGATAAGAAGAAGAAAGAAAGTACTTGTGAAACTGTTTTGTGATCTGTGGATTCATCTCAAAGAATTAAACCTTTATTTTGATTCACCAGGCTGGAAACACTTGTTTTGGGAATTTTATGAAGGGATATTTAGGAGTTTTTTTGAGGACAATAGGGAAAGACTGAATATCCTCCTATAAAAACTACAAAGAAGCTACACGTGAAATTGCTTTGTGATGTGTGGTTTCATCTCACAGAGATAATTTTTTTTTTTGACTCAGCATGTTAGAAACACTGTTTTTGAAGGATCTGTGAAGGAATATTTTGGAGCTTATGGAGACCCAGGGGAAAAAGTAAATATCCTGCGGTAAAAACTAGAAAGAAGCTCTCTGTGAAACTTCTTTGTGATTTGTGGATTCATATCACAGACTTGAACTTTTCTTTTTATTTAGCAGATAAGAAAATCTCTTTCTTGAGTATGTGTGAAGGGATATTTGGGAGCCCATTGAGGCCCAGGTGAAAAAACCAAATACCCCAGGTGAAAACAAGAAAAAGTGCTGTCTGTGAAACTGCTTTGTGATGTGTAGATTCATCTCACAGAATTAAAAGTTTCTTTTGTTTCAGCAGGTTGGAATAACTCTTTTGTAGAGATTCTGCTAAGGGACATATGGGAGTCGATTGAAGTCTACAGGGAAAACGCAAATATCCCCAGGTAAACACTAGAAGAAAAGTATTTGTGAAACTGCTTTGTGATGTGTGGATTCTTCTCACTGAGATAAACCTCTCTTTTGACTCAGCAGGTTGAAACACTCTTTTTTGAGAATCTGCAAAGGGATGATTGGAAGCCCATTGAGGCCAATGTGAAAAACTGAGTATCACTAGGTAAAAACTAGAAAGAAACTATCTGTAAAACTACTTTGTGGTTGGTTGATTCTTCTTACAGAGCTAAATGTTTTCTTTAATTCAACAGATTGGAAACAATCTTTTTGGAAACTTTGCAAAGGGACATTTTGGAGCCCATTAGGGGCATACGGGGCAAAACCCAATATCCCCAGGTAAAACCTAGTAGAAAGCTTTCTTTGAAATTGCTTTGTGATGTGCGGATTCAACTTACTGAAGTAAATGTTTCTTTTGATTCAACAGGTTGGAAATGCTCTTTTTGGATAATCTGCAAAGGGATTTTTCAGAGCCCATTGAGGCCCATAAGGAGAAATGAAATTTCCACTGGTAAAAATGAGAAAGAATCTATCTGTGTAACTGCTTTGTGATGTGTGGTTTCATCCCACAGAGTTAAAACTTTGTTTTGGTTTAGCATTGGAAACATGCTTTTTGGAGAATCTGTGAAGGGACATTTGACAGCCCTTAAAGCCTATGCTTTGTGATGTGTGCTTTCATCCCACAGAGTTAAAACTTTCTTTTGATTTGGCAGGTTGGAAACATTATTTTTGGAGTATCTGTGAAGAGACATTTTACAGCCCACTACAGTCTATGCAGAAAAACCAAATACCACGAGTAAAAAATTAGAAATAAAGCACCTGTGAAGTTGCTTTGTGATGTGTGGATTCATCTCACAGAGTTAATCCTTTTTCTTCAACTTATCAGGTTGGAAATGTGGAAAAGAGAGTTTTGGGGGCACCAGTTGAGTTGGTCTCCCCTGTGTAAGACACCTATGGGAAGCCATGGGTAGCCTCTGAGAATAATAGTCTCGTTATTGTCTTCAAGTTTTTATGCCCCGAAAGCATAACCACTTGGCAGCATTCCATAGGTTGCTAAGGGAGATAACACTCCCTTGAAGCAAAGGAGTATAATTAAACATCTTGTCTCCTCCTGAAACCTACTCCCATCCATTTCAGTCCCAATAAGTTAAAGATTTTAAGTAGTTTAGACACACGCCTCTCCTCAAGGAAATTCACAGAAACTGCCAGTGCTATACATCTTATCTAATGAATCATGAGATTTCCTTCACCGATTAATTCTTTTTCTCATTCCCTTCTCCCCCTCCCATCTGCCTTAAGAACAAAGAGCTTGTAAACCCAGAAATTGAGTGGAGCCTGAGAACTCTGGCCTGTGAGCAAGCCTATGATGCTCAGGTCCCCTGGACTCACCTTTTAAATTCTTATTCTGTTTCTAAATCTTTTGTCTCTGCCAGATTCTGGGCACCCACGGGGTGATGTGGGGCTGGTTTCCCCAACATCTGGCACCCTATTGGGTCTCCCCATAATCTCTACAAATAATCCAGTGAAGAAACCCCAGAGTGTGGAAAGTGGAGCACGACTGATGAAGGACATCTGAGTACATTTTCACTTCAGGCTCTATTGGTAAGTCGAGCAATTGGAGAATTCCTGGGTAACCTCAGGTAAATATGGGTCAGATTGAAAGTAAGCTTGCTAATTACTTAAGCCTGGTGTGGTAGTTATTGCACCTCAGCAGGCAATTGTGAGTACTCAAAATCTCACATCTTTGTTCCATCTCATAGAAAATTATTCACCTCCCTCTCCAGAATATGGAACCATGAATGTAAAAGATTGGGACAAGATCAGATCAGACTTAAAATGAGTACAACAAGAGGGCCATGATATTCCCTTCTCCACGTGGTCTGTGTGGTCAGCAATTAAAACTGTACTGGAGTCATTCCACAGTGAGAGGAGGAGGAGGAGTTTCAGGATGACGTAGGAAAGTTTAATATTCAGGAGTCTGATGATCAAGAAAGTGAACATAGTCTAGCTTAAAACAGCGGGAGAAACAGGAAACTATATATTGTAAGCACCAAAGTGGCCACCCCCATCTCAGTCTTATGAATTTTTGGAATGGGAGGCTGAGACATGTCTTGCCACTCCCAATGTTGCATACCCTGCCATTAACTATGGTGAAGGGAAGTTTCAGACTTGACCAACAGCCAATTATGGTGAGGGAATGATCCAGGCTTGTTCCCCTGTTAATTATGGTAGAGGAACAGCCCAAATACAAATTATGGCTTAGGGACAATCCAGGTATCCATTCCCCAGTCATGAGAAATGGGGGATTTGGATGCTTGGCAGTTTCCATTAATTATTTTGCCAGCTGAGGAGTCCAGAGAACCAGCTCAAGCACACTGGGAGCCATTTTCTTTTAAAATATTAAAAAACTTAAAGCAGGCAATTGGACAATATGGGCCAAATTCTCCTTATGTTCATTCCTTATTACAACCTGTGGCTTATAACTGGTGCTTAATACCTACGGATTGTGAGTCATTAACCCGACCCACGCTGCCCCCACTCACTTTCTCCAATTTAAAACCTTTTGGACAGATGAAGCAACAAATCAGGCATACAGAAATGATCAAGCCCAACCTCCCATTAATATTACATCTGATCAATTGCTTGGAATTGGACAGGCTTGGGGTACTCTAAACCATCAGACGCTAATGGGTGATGAGGCTGTTAATCAGCTCAGAACTATATGCCTAAGAACCTGGGGAAAAAAAAATTCACGACCCTGGTACACTTATTCTTCTTTTAACTCAGTTCAATAGGTTCCAAGGAAGCCTTATTCAGATTTTATCGCCCATTTGCAAGACATGACTCAAAAGGCCATTTTGGATTATCATGCCAGGAAAGTGATCATTCAGCTGCTTGCTTGTGAAAATGCCAATACAGAATGTCAGGTAGCAATTAGACTTATTAAGGGAGAGGCAGAACAAAATTACACTTGTTGGGTATACATTCCCACCACTGAATAGGCCTGTTACATAGTTAGACCACCTGGTGGAGGTTTATGTTAATGACAGTGTCTGGATGCCTGGACCAACAGATAACTGAAGTCCTACTCATCTAGAGGGGGAAGGAATGTTAATGAATGTTTCTATTGGTTATCACTTTCCTCCCATCTGCCTGGGGCCAGCAGCAGGATGTTTAAATTATGACTAACAAAGTTGGATGTTTTATGTCCCTACACATAATCGATCAAAAGCCTCCTTTCTTGCAATCATTGGAAGAACAGTTCAATCTTTGGACACTATTAAATGCTTAGAGCATGGCCATGCTATGACACATTGCCAGATTAATAAATTTAAACCTGATAAGAAGCCCTGCCTTAGGCAGGCTACTAAATGGTCTTGAAAGCTAGAGGTGCTAACCTGGGAAGATTGAAATGTAAACTGCTGCAGTACTGCAAAATAATTCCGATGGAATTGTCATTGATTGGGCCCCTAGGGGATGCTTTGCAGTAAATTGTGCTGGACAGCACAAAGATTGTAGAGAGACTCTTTTGCAAACGATTACCCAGATAATGTAACAAAATTATACAGAAGAATTAAAACAAATTACCCCATTAAGTGGGAAGAGAATAGTATGGTTTCTACAAACCCAAAAATGGTTGATCCAATTATAAGTCTGGAATATCCAGAATTACGGAAATTAATGATTGTTCAAACACCAATTCGGATTTGGGAAGGAGAATATAAAACAGAGATCCATAGTAAAAACTTCAATTTGCTGTAGCTAGGACCTCTAATCAGACGGTCCCATTGCAGAGTTGTGTTAGGCCTCCTTTTAAGTTGGCAGTGGAAAAAATTAATATCCTACCTAACTCTCGAACCATATCATACCTCAACTGTCATCTGTTTACCTGCATTAATTCTACCTTTAATAAAGATAATAACATTTTACTCATTCAGACCAGAGAAGGAGTCTGGATACCTGTTTCTCTCAATAGACCTTGGACGGCCTTCTCCTCCATACATATTATCACTGAAGTACTAAAAAGAATATTTAATAGATCAGAGAGACTCATATTTACTTTAATAGTTGTGATCATGGACCTTAGAGCCATCACAGCTACTGCTGCTACTGGTGGTGTTGCTTTGCACTCTTCTATTCAAACTGAGGGCTTTGTGGATAGCTGGCAGAAAAATTCTTCTAAGCTTTGGAATTCCCAAAGCCAAATAGACCAAAAATTGACAAATAAAATTAATGATCACCTTCAACAGTAATTTGGATGAGAGATTAGGTTGTGAGCTTAGAGCATAGAATTCAAATGCAATGTGGTTGGAATATTTCTGAGTTTTGTATTACTCCTAGCTCTTATAATGCCACTGAGTACCATTGGGAGATGAATAGATATCACCTAAAGGAAAAGAAGGTAATTTAGCACTATATATTCCTAAACTGAAAAAACAAGTTTTTGTGGCTTCTCAGGCTCATCTCACCCTGTTGCATGGAGCTATATTGTTGCTGGAGCCACTGATGGCCTTTCTAATACCAATCCTTTAAAGTGGATTAAAACCATAGGTGTATCAACAATTGCAAATTTTATTTTGGTTTTTGTCTGTTTATGCTGTTTGTTTCTAGTCTACAGATGAGGACAGTGCCTTGGAAGAGAAGCCAGACACCATGAGTAAGCCATGATACCAATGGTGGTTATTAATCCAAAAAATATTAATAAAGACAAAAAAGGGGGACATGTGGGAAAGAGAGTTTCTGGGGTGCCAGATGAGTTGGTCTGCCCCATGTGAGACACCCATGGGATGCCATGGGTAGCCTCTGAGAAGAAGTCTCCTTACCACCTTCATGTCTTTATGTCCTGAGAGCACAACCACTCAGTGGCAGTCCACAGGTTGCTCAGGGAGATAACACTCCCTTCAAGCCATAAAGTATAGTCAAACATCTTGGCTCCTCCTGAAATCCACTCCCACCTGTTTCAGTACTAAGCTAAGACCTCAAGTAGTTTAGGCGTATGCTTTTGCTCAAGGAGATTCACAGAAACTGCCACTGCTATACATCTTATTGAATGACTCAGGAATTCTTCACTGATTAATCCTTTTCCTCATCCCTTTCTCTCTCTCCCTTCTGCCCTAAGAACATAGACCTTGTAAATCAATGAATTGGGTGGAGCCTGAGAGTTCTGGGTTGTGAGCCAGCTTCTGAAGCTCCAGTCCACTGGACCCACCTTTGAAATCCTTATTCTGTCTCTTTCTAACTCTTCTGTCACTGCCATACTCTGGGTACCTGCTGTGTAGTGTGGGGTTGGTTTCACCAACAGGAAACACTTTTTATCTGGAGAATCTACAAAGGGACATTTGGGAGACAATTGCAGGGTATGGGGAAAAACTGAATATCCCAAGATGAAAACTAGAAAGAAGCTACCTGTGAAACAGTTTTGTGAGATCTGGATTCATCTTGCAGATTTAATCCATTCTTTTCATTCAACAGAATGTAACACATTTTGGAGAATCCATGATGGATCATTTTGGAGTCTTGAGGCCTAGGGGAGAAACAGAATCTCCCCAGATAAAAGTTGGAAAGAAGCTGTATGTGAAACTTCTTTCTAATGTGTGGATTCATCTCACAGAGTTAAACTTTTCTTATTATACAGCAGATTAAAAACACACTTGTGAGATTATCTGCAAAGGAATATTTGGGATCCCATTGAGGCCTATGGAGAAAAATCAAATATTCCCAGGTAAAAACTAGAAATAAGCTATATGTAAAACTGCTTTGTGATGTGTGGACTCCTCTCACAGAGTTACAACTTTCTTATGATTCAGCAGGTTGGAAACACTCTTTTTGGAGAATCTGTGAAGGGACATCCATGAGCCCATCAGAGGGACATGTGTGAGCCCATTGAGGCCAGTATGAAAAATGGAATTTCCCAAGGTAAAAACTACGAAGAAGCTAACTGTAAAATGGCTTTCTGGTTTGTGGATTCGTCTCACAGAGATAAACATGTCTGTGTTTCAGCAGGTTGGTAACACTGTGTTTGGAGTATCTGCAAAGGGACATTTTGAAGCACATTGAAATCTGTGGGAAAAACCTTTTATCCACAGGTAAAAATTAAAAAGACGCTATCAGTGGAACTGCTTTGTGAAGTGTTGATTCATCTCAAAGAATTAAATGTTTCTTTTGATTCAGCAAGTTGGAAGTACACTTCTTTGGGGATCTGCAAACAGATATTAGGGAGCCCACTGAGGCTCCTAAGGAAAAACTGACTATTTCCAGGTAAACAGTAGAAAGAAGCTATCTGTGAAACTGCTTTGTGATATGTGGATTCATCTCACAATGTTAAATGTTTCTTTTGATTTAGCAGGTTGGAATCATTCTTTATGTAGAATGTGCAATGGGATATTGGGGAGCCCATTTATGCTCTTTGGGACAAACTGAATATTCCCAGATAAAAACCAGAAAGAAGCTCTGTGAAGCTGCTTTGTGGTGTGTATATTCATCTCAAAGTGTTAAACCACTCTTTGTTTCAGCAGGTTTGGACAATCCTTTTTGGAGAATCTGTGAAGGGATATTTTGGAGCCCATTGAAGCCTAACGAGAAAAATCCAATATTCTAAGGTAAAAACTAGAAAGAAGCTATCTGTGGAACTGCTTTGTGGTGTGTGGATTCTTGTCACAGAGTTGAACCTTTCTATTGATTCAGCAGGTGGTTACACTCTTATTGGTGAATCTGCAAAGTTATATATGGGAGCCCATTGAGGACAATGGGAAAAAACACAAAATTCCCAGATAAAAACTAGAAAAGAGCAATCTGTGAAACTACTTTGTGCTATGTAGGTTCATCTCATAGAGTTAAACCTTCCTTTTGATTCAGCAGGGTGGAAACACTTTTTTTGGAGAATCTGTGAAGGGGTATTTGGGAGCCCATTGAGGCATATGAGGAAAACTGAATATCCCCAGATGAAAAATAGAAAGAAGCTATCGGTGAAACTACTTTGTGATGTGTGTATTCATCTCACAGATTTAAACCTTTCTTTTAATTCATCAGGTTGGAAACACACCTTTTGGAGAATCTCTGAATGTACATTGGGAGCCCATTGAGGTCTATATGGAAAAGTCGAATATCCCCAGATTGTAACTAGAGAGAAGTTATCTGTGAAACTGCTTTGTGATATGAAGATTCATCTCACAGAATTAAACCTTTCCTTGATTCAACCGGTTGCAAACACACTTTTTGGAGAATATGTGTAGGGACATTGGGAGCCCATTGAGGCCAATAAGGAAAAACTTAGTATCCCCATATAAAACCTAGAAAGAAGCTATCTGTGAAAATGGTTTGTGACAGTTGGGTTCATCTTATGGTGTTAAAACTTTCTTTTGATTCTGCAGGTTAGAAACATACTTTATGGAGAATTTGCCAAGGTACACTGGGAGCCCATTGATGCCTATGGAGAAAAACTGAATAGTTCCAGATTAAAACCAGAAAGAAGCTGTCTCTGAAACTGCTTTGTGATGTGTGTATTCCTCTCACTGATTTAAACTTTTCTTTTGATTCAACAGGTTTGGAAACACTCTTTTCGGAGAATCTGTGAAGTTACATTTGAGAACTCATTTAGGCCTATGAAGAAAAACAGAATATCCCCAGGTAAAAACTAGAAAGATGCTGTCAGTGAAACTGCTTTGTGATATGTGATTTAATCTCAGAGTTAAACCTTTCTTTTGAATCAGCACGTTGCAAAAACTCTTTTTGGAGAACCTACAGAGGGACACCTGGGAGCCCATTGTTTCCCATGCATAAAAACGGAATATGTAAACATAAAAATTAGAAAGAAGCTATCTGTTGAACTGTTTTTTGATGTGAGAATTCTTCCCACAAAGTTTAACCTTTCTTTTGATTCAGCACATTGGAAACTCTCCTTTTGGAGAATATGCAAAGGGATATTAGGGAGCAATTAGAGACACATCAAGAAAACCCAAATATCTTCAGATAAATACTATCTTTTCAGAAGGAAATTATCTGTGAAACTGCTTTGTGATGTGTGGATTCATCTCACATAGTTAAATCTTTCTTTTGATTCAGGAAATTGGAAACACTCTTTTTGGAGAATCTGTGAACTGACATTTTGGAGCCCCTTGAGGCCTGGGAAAAAAATCAATATCTTCAGGTAACTACTTGAATGATGCTATATGAGAAACTCTTTTGTGATGTGTGTATTAATGTCACAGAGTTAAAACTTTTTTTTTTTTTTGATTCACCAGTTTGGATAAACTCTTTTTGGAGATTCTGAGAAGGAACATTTGGGCGTCCATTGAGGGCCTAGGGGAAAAACAGAATATCTCCAGGTAAAAACTAGAAAGAAGCTATCTGTAAAACTGCTTTGTGATGTGTGGATTCATCTCACAGAGTGAAGCCTTTCTGTTGATTCATGAGATTAGAAACACTCTTTTGAGAGAATGTGTAAAGGGACATTTATGAGCCCATTGAGGACTATGGGAAAAAACAGAATGTCCCAAGGTAAAAACTAGAAAGAAGCTATCTGGGAAACTGCTTTGTGATGTGTGGATTCATATATGACAATTAAACATTTCTTTTGATTCAGCAGGTTCAAAACACTGTTTTTTGAGACTCTGGGAAGGGACATTTGGGAGCCCATTGTAGCCTGAAAGGAAAAACTGAATATCCCCAGGTAAAAACTAGAAAGAAGCTCTCTGAGAAACTGCTTTGTGATGTGTGGATTCATCTCACATATTTAAACCTTTCTTTTAATTCAGCAGATTGGAAACACACTTTTTGGAGAATCTCTGAATGGACATTGGTAGCCCATTGAGGTCTATAAGGTAAAGAAAGTCGAATATTCCCAGATAATAATTAGAAAGAAGCTATCTGTTAAATTGCTTTGTGATGTGTAGATTCATCTCACAGAATTATACCTTTCCTTTGATTCAACAGGTTGCAAACACACTTTTTCAAGAATCTGTGTAGGGACATTGGGAGCCCATTGAAGCCAGTAAGGAAAAACTGAATATCCCCAGATAAAAACTAGAAAGAAACTATCTGTGAAAATGCTTTGTGATGGTTAGATTCATCTTACAGAGTTAAAACTTTCTTTTGATTCAGCAGGTTTGGACACACTCTTTTTGGAGAATCTGTGATGCTGCATTTGGGAGCCCATTTAGGCCTCTGAAGAAAAACTGAATATTTCCAGATAAAAACTAGAAAGATGTTATGAGTCAAACTGCTTTTGATGTGCGAATTCATCTCACAGAGTTAAAACTTTCCTTTCAATCAGCACTTTGAAAAAACTTTTTGGAGAATCTTAGACAGACACCTTGGAGCCCATTGTTGCCCATGCATAAAAACAGAATATCCAAAACGTTAAAACTAGAAAGCATATATCTGATGAACTGTTTTCTCGATGTGTGGATTCATCCCTTTCTTTTGATTCAGCACATTGGAAACTCTCCTTTAGGAGAATATGCGAAGGGATATTAGAGAGAGATTTGTGGCCCATCAAGATAAACCAAATATTTTCAGATAAAAACTATAAGGAAGCTATCTGTGAAACTGCTTTGTGGTGTGTGGATTCATCCCACAGAGCTAAACCTGTCTTTCGATTCAGAAGATTGGAAACACTCTTTTTGGAGAATCTGTGAAGCGACATTTCAGAGCCCTTTTAGGCTTATGGAGAGAAACAGAATATCTTCAGGGAAAAGCTAGAATGATGCCATATGAAAAACTGTTTTGTGATGTGTGGATTAATCTCATAGAGATAGACTTTTCTTTTGAAAAAACTCTTTTTGGAGATTCTGCAAAGGGACATTTGGGCACCCATTGAGGACCAAGGGGAAAAACAGAATATTCCCAGGTAAAAACTAGAAACTAGAAAGAAGCTTTCTGTGAAACTGCTTTGTGATGTGTGGATTCATCTCACATACTAAACCTTTCTTTTAATTCAACAGGTTGGAAACACTCTTTTTGGAGAATCTGTGAGTGAACATTTGGAAGCCTATTGAGGTCCAAGGGGAAAAACAAAATATCCCCAGGTAAAATCTAGAAAGAATCTGTCTGTGAAACTGTTTTGTGATGTGTGAATGCATCTCAGAGAGTTACAACTTTCTTTTGATTCAGAATGTTGGAAACACTGTGTTTGAAGAACTGCAAAGGGAAATTTGGGAGCCCTTTGAGGCTTATGGGGAAAAAACCACATATTCCAAGATATAAACAAAAAAAGAAGCTATCTGTGAAACTCCTTTGTGATTTGTGGATTAATCTCATATACATAAAACTTTATTTTGATTTAGCAGGTTGGAAACACTCCTTTTGGAGAATGTGCAAAAAGACATGTGGGTACCCATTGAGTCCTATAAGGAAAAATAGAACACTCCAGACAAAAACCAGAGATAAACTATTTGTGAAACTGCTTTTTAGCTTGTGAATTGATCTCACAGAGTTGAACTTTTCTTTTGATCTTGTACGTTGAAAACTATCTATTTGTAGAGTCTGTGAAGGGACATATGGAAGCCCATTCAGGCCTATTCGAAAAAACAAATATCCCCAGATAAAATACTAGAAAGAAGACATCTGTGAAGTGGTCTTGTGATGTATGGATTCGTCTAATCCTGCTAAACCTTTCTTTTGAATCAGCAGGTTGGAAAAACTTTCTTGGGAGAATCTGTGAAGGGACATTTTTGAGTCCAGTGGGGCCTATGGGAGAACCTGAATATCTCCAGAGAAAAACTAGAAAGTATCTGTCTGTGGAATGGCTTTGAGATGTGTAGATTCATCTTTCAGGGTTAAAACTTTGTATTGAAGCAGAAGGTTGGACACACTATTTTTGGAGAATCTGCAAAGGGACATTTGGGATCCCTTTGAGACATATAAAAATAAACAGAATATCTCTAGATAAAAACCAGAAAGAAGCTATCTGTGAAACTGCTTTGTGATGTGTGTGTTCATCTGACAGCGTTAAACCTTTGGTTTCATTCAGCAGATTGTAAACACTCTTTTTGTGGAATCTGTGAAGCCACATATGGGAGCCCTTTTTGGCCTACAGTGAAAAACAAAATATCCCAAAATAAAAACTAGAAAGAAGCTAGCTGTGAAACTGATTTGTGATATATGGATTCATCTCACAGAGTTTAACCTTTCTGTTGATTCAGCAGGTTGGAAAAACTCTTATAGAAGAACTGGCAAAGGGACATTTAGAAGCCCATTGAGGCCTGTGGGGAAAAAAATCTCATATCCCCAGACAAAAAGAAGAAAGAAACTATCTGTGAAACTGCTTTGTGTTGTGTGGATTCATATCACAGGATTAAACCTTTGTTTTCATTCAGCAGGTTAGAAAAACTATTTTTGGAGAGTCAGTGATGAGACACTCAGGAGACTACTGAGGCCTATGGTGAAAAACCCAATATCCCCAGGTAAAAACTAGAAAGAAGCTATCTGTGAAACTCCTTTGTGATGTGTGGATTCATCTCACAGAGTTAAACCTTTTCTTGATTCAGCACATTGAAAACAATTTTTTTTGGAGAATCTGAGAAGGGACATTTGGGAGCCCTTTGAGTCCTATGGGGAAAAACTGAATATCCCTAGGTGAAAACTAGAAAGAAGCTATCTGTGAAGTTGCTTTGTGATGTGTGGATTAGTCTCACAGAGTTAAACCTTTCTTTTGGCTCAGCAGGTTGGAAACATTCTTTTTGTAGTATCCACAAAGGAGCAACTGAAAGCCCATTTAGGCCTATTGGGAAAAAACGAATATCCTCACATTAAACCTAGAAAGAAGCTATATGTGAAACTGCTTTTTACCGTGTGGATTCATCTCAGAGTGTCAAAACTTTCTTTTGATTCAACAGGTCAGATATACGCTTTTTGGAGAATCTGCAAAGGGACATTTTGGAGCCCATTTAGGCATATTATGAAAACAATATTCCCAGATAAAAACTAGAAGGAAACTATCTGTGAAAGTGCTTCGTGATTTCTGGATTCATCTCACAGAATTAAAACTTTCTTTTGATTCAGCAGCTTGGAAATACTGTTTTTTGAGAATCTGTGAAGGGATATTTTAAAGCTAATTGAGGCCTATGGGGAAAAGGAGAGTATCCCCAGATAAAAACTAGAAAGAAGCTATCTGTGAAACTGCTTTGTTATATGTGGATTCATCTCACAGAGTTAAAAGTTTCTTTTGATTCGGCAAGTTGGAAACACTCTTTTTAAAATATCTGTGAAGTGACATTTGTGAGTCCTTTGAGGCCTGTGAGGAAAATCTGGATATCCCCAGATACGAACTTGAAAGAAACTATCTGTGAAACTGTTTTGTGATATCTGGATTTATGTCACGGAATTAAAATTTTATTTTGATACAGTGGGTCAGAAACACTTTTTTTTTGAGAGTCTGTGATGGGACATTTGGGAGTCCTTTGAGGCCTATGGTGGAAAACCAAATATCCCCAGATAAAAACTAGAAATAAGCTATTTATGAAACTGCTTTGTGACTTGTGGATTCATTTCACAGATTAAAACTTTCTTTTGATTCAGTAGGTTGAAAACACTCTTTTTGGAGAATCAGTGAAGGAACATTTGTGAGCCCATTGAGGCCTATTGGGAAAAACAGAATATCTCTAGATAGAAACTAGAAAGAAGCTATCTGTGAAACTACTTTGTGATGTATGGATTCAATTCACAGAGTTAAAAGTTCCTTTTGATTCAGCAGGTTGGAAACAGTAGACATTTGGTAGCCAATTGAGGTCTAAGAAGAAAAACCGAATTTCCCAGATAACCTAAAAAGAATCAATATGTGAAACTTCTTTTTCGTGTGTGGATTCATCTCACAGACTTAAACCTTTATTTTCATTCAACAGATTGTAAATATTCTTTTTGTGAAATCTGCAGAGGCACACACAGGAGCCCATTGAGCCCTGTGGTGAAAAACAAAATACCCCAGAAAAAACTAGAAAGAAGTTATCTGTGAAACTGGTTTGTGACGTGTGGATTCCTCTCACAGAGTTAAATCTTTCTTTTGATACACAGGTTGGACAAAGTCTTATTGGAGAATTGACGAAGGGACATTTCACAGCCAATTGATGCCTATGGGGAAAAAACAAATATCCCCAGATAAAAAGAAGAAAGAAACTATCTGTGAAACTGCTTTTTGATGGGTGGTTTAAACATAGGTTTAAACATTTCCTTTGATTCAGCAGGCTGGAAGCACTTTTTGTGGAAAATCTGCAACAGGACTTTTGGGAGCCATCTGCAGCTTATGGGAAAAAAATAACCACAGGAAAAAACTCAAAAGAAGCTATCTGTGAAACTACTTTGTGATGTAGGGATTCACCTCACAAAGTTAAATTTTTTGTTTGATTCAACAGGTTGGAAACATGCTTTTTGGAAACGTGAAAGAAGATATTTGCTAGCTCATTGAAGCCTCTGGGAAAAAACAAATACCCCAAGATAAAAACTAGAAAGAAGTTATCTGTGAAACTGCTTTGTGTTGTGAAGATTCATCTCACAGAGTTAAACCGTTCTTTTCATCCAGCAGGTTGAAAACACCCTTTTGAAGAATCTGTGAAGGAATATTTGGGAGCCTATTGAGGCCAAAGGAAAAAAGAATATCCCCAGGTGAAAACTAGAAAGAAGTTATATGAAAGACTGCTTTGTGATGTGTGGATTCATCTCACAGAGATAAAAGGTTGTTTTCATTCAGAAGGTTGGAAACACACTTTTGGGAGAATCTGTGATTTGACATTTGGGAACCCATTTAGGCCTAGGTGGAAAAATGGAATATCCCCAGATAAAAACTAGAAAAAGCTGTCTATGAAACAGGTTAGTGAAGTGTGCATTCATCTCACAGAATTAAAACTTTCCCTTAATTCAACTGGTTGAAGAAACTCTTTTTGGAGAATCTATGAAGTGATATTTGTAAGTCCATAGAGGCCTATGGAGAAAAACAGCATATCTCAAGATAAAACCTAGAAAGAAGCAATCTTTGAACTGATTTTGTGATGTGTAGATTCATCTAACAGAGGTAAAACTTTCTTTTGATTCAGCAGGTAAGAAACACCCATTTAGAAGAAACTGAGAAGAGACAATTGGGAGCCCACTGAGGCCTATAGGGAAAACAAGAAAATCCCCAGATAAAAACTAAAAAGAAGCTTTCTTTGAAACTACTTTGTGATTTGTTGATTCATCTAATAGATTTAAACCTTTCTTTTGATTCATCAGGTTGAAAATACTCTCTTTGGAGAAGCTGCAAAGGGACATTTGGGAGCCCATTGAACTCTTGAGAAAAACTGACTATACCTGGATACAAGCTAGAAAGAAGCTATCTGTGAAACTTCTTTGTGATATATGAATTAGTCTCACAGAGGTAAATCTTACTTATGATTCATGAGTTTGGAAACACTTATTTTGAGGAATCAGTGAATGGACATTTGGGAACTAATTGAGGCCATTGGGAAAAATGAGCATATCCACAGATAAAAGCTAGAAAGAAGCTATCTGTGAAACTGCTTTTTGATGTGTGGATTCATGTCACAGAAATAAACCTTTATTTTGATTCAGCAGTTTGGAAACACTCTTTTTGAAGAATATCTGAAAAGACATTTTGGAGCCCATTGTGGCCTAAGGAGAAAAACTGATTATCCCCAGATGAAAACTAGAGATGAGTTATCTTTGAAATTGCTTTCTGATATGCAGATTCAAGTCACAGAGTTAAATTTTTCTTTTCATTCAGCAGTTTGGAAACACTCTTTTAGTAGAATGTGCGAAGGAACATTTGGGAACTCATTGGGCCTATGGGAGAAAACAGAATATCCCCCGATAAAAACTAAAAAGAAGCAATCTCTGAAACTGCTCTGTGATATCTGAATTTATCTCAAAGAGTTTAACATTTCTTTTGATTCAGAGAGTTGGAAACACTGTTTTCAAAGAAAATTTGAAGGGACATTTGGGAGCCCACTGAGGCCTAGAGGAAAAACTGAATATCCCCAGATAAGGTCTAGAAATAAGCTAACTGTAAAATTACTTTCTGATGTATGCATTAATCTCACTTACTTAAAACTTTTTTTTGATTCAGTAGGTTGAAAATACTCATTTTGTAGGATCCGCAAATAAATATTTGGGAGCCCATTGAGGCCTATATAGGAAAACCAAATATTCCCAGATAAATATCGGGGTGTTAGTTCAGCATCATTTCACATAGGTTCTTTTCTATTTCCCTAAGTGTCAGCCTGTCTGAGAAATAAAGGGAAATAATTCAAAAGAGAGAAATTTTGAAGCTAGGTATCCGGGGGAGACATCACATGTTGGCAGATTCTCTTCTGCCCCCCAAGCTGCAAAACCAGCAAGTTTTTATTAGTGATTTTCAAAGGGAAGGGAGTGTACCAATAGGGTGTGGGTCACAGAGATCACATGCTTCACAAGGTAATAAAATATTACAAAGCAAATGGAGGCAGGGCAAGATCACAGGACCGGGGCAAAACTAAAATTGCTAATGAAGTTTCAGGCATGCATTGTCATTGATAACATCTTATCAGGAGACAGAGTTTGAGAGCAGAAAACCAGTCTGATTAAAATTTACTAGGTGAGAATTTCCTCATCCTAATATGCCTGAGAGTGCTACAGGAGACCAGGGCTTATTTCATCCCTTGTCTGCAACCATAAAAGACAGACATTCCCAGAATGACATTTTAGAGACCTGCCCCTGGGAATGTGTTCTCTTTTTCAGGGCTGTTCCTTGCTGAGAAAAAGATTTCAGCTATATTTCTCCTATTTGCTTCTGAAAGAAGAGAAATGTGGCTCTGTTCTGCCCGGATCTCAGGAAGCCAGATCTAATGGTTATCTCCCTTGTTCCCTGAACATCACTGTTATCCTGCTCTTTTTTCAAGGTGCCTAGATTTCATATTGCTTAAACGCAAATGTTTTACGAACAATTTGTGCAGCTAATGCCATCATCACAGGGTCCTGAGGTGGCTTACATTCTCAGTTTACAAAGATGAACGGATTAAGACATTAGAGACAGGCATAGGAAATCATGAGAGTGTTGATTGGGGAAGTGATAAATGTCCATGAAATCTTCACAATTCATGTTCAGAGATTGCAGTAAAGACAGGCACAAGAAATTATAAAAATATTAATTTGGGGAACTAATAAATGTCCATAAAATCTTCACAATTTATGTTCTTCTGCCATGGCTTCAGCTGGTCCCTCCGTTTGGTGTCTCTGACTTCCCACAACAGATAAAGACTAGAAAGATGCTATCTGTGAAACTGCTTTGGGATATGTGGATTCATCTCAAGAGTCAGAACTTTCTTTTGATTAAGCAAGTTGGAAACACTCTTTATGTAGAATCTGTGAAGGGACATTTGGGAGCCCATTGATGCCTAAGGTAAAAAACCAAATATACCTAGATAAAAAATAGAAGGAAGATATCTGTGAAATGCCCTTGTGATGTGTGGATTCATCTCACAGAGTTAAACCTTTCTTTTCACTCAGCAGATTGGAAACTCTTTCAGAGAATATGCAAAGGGACTGTTGGGAACCCATTGAGGTCTATGGGGAAAAACCAAATACCCCAGATAAAAACTAGAAATAAGCTATCTGTGCAACTCCATTCTAATCTGTTGATTCATCTCACTCAGTAAAACCCCACCCTTTTTTTTTGATTCAGCAAGTTGGAAAGGCTCATTTTTTATGATCTGCAGAGAAACATTCAGGAACCCTTTGAGACTTACAGGGAAAAACTGAAAATTTCCAGATAAAAACTAGAAAAAAAACTATCTGTGAAACTGCTTAGAGCTGTGTGAATTCATCTCACAGAGTTAAACTTTCTTTTGATACAACAGGATGGCAACATTCTTTTGGGAGGCTCTGTCAATGAACAATTGGGAGCCCATTGCAGCCTATGGGAAAAAAAAATCCAATATCATCAGATAAGAACTAGGAAAAAGCTATCTGTGAAATGGCTTTGTGATACATGGATTTATCTCACAGAGTTAAACTTTTCTGTTGATTCAGTGGGTTGGAAACACTCAACTTGGAGAATCTGCAAAGCAACATTTTGGAGCCCATTGAGGCCCAGGGAAAATACTGAATATCCCCAGATGAAAACTAGAAAGAAGCTATCTGTGAAACTGCTTTGGGATATGTGGATCTATGATAAAAATGAAACATCCCCAGAAAAAAATAGAAAAAAAAGATATCTGTGAAACTGCTTTGTGATGTATGGATTCATCACAAAGAGTTAAACCATTGTTTTGATTCATCACGTTGGAAAAACTCTATATGATGAAATTACTAATGGACAGTTAGGAGCCCATTGAGGTCTACAGGAAAAACCGAATATCCCCAGATAAAAACTAGAAAGACGCTATCTGTGAAATTGTTTCAGGATGTGTGCATTAATCTCAAAAGTTTCTTTTTATTTAGCAGTTTAAAAACAGTCTTTTTGTAGAATCAATGAAGGGATATTTAGGAGCCTATAGAAACCTATGGGGAAAAACTGACTATACTCAGATAGAAACTAGAATCTGTCTGTGAAACTGTTTGCAATTTTTTTGTTCATATTCCAGATTTAAACCTTTCTTTTGCTTCAGCACATTGGAAAAACTCTTCTTGGAGGAATTGTGAAGAGACATTTGGGAGCCCACTGAGGCCTATGGGAAAAACCAACTATCCCCTGATAAAAACTATAAAGAATCTATCTGTGAAAATGCTTTATGATGTGTGAATTCATTTCACAGAGTTAAAACTTTCTTTTCATTCAGGAGGTTGGAAACACTCTTTTTGGAGAATCTTAAAAGGGACATATCAAGCCCATTGAGGCTCTTGGGGGAAAAGTGAATATTCTCAGACAAAAACCAGAAGAAAGCTATCTCTTAAACTACTTTGTGATGGGAGCAATCATCTCACAGGGTTAATCTTTTTGTTTGATTCAGCTGGTTGATAACTCTCTTTTTGTAGAATGTGCAAAGGGCCATTTAGGAACTTATGGAGACCTATGGAAAACAACAGAATATCCCTATATAAAAGCTAGAAAGAGGCAATCTATGAAACTTATTTGTGATGTGTGGATTCATTTCACATAGTTAAACAGGTCTTTTGATTCAGGAGGTTAGAAACACTATTTTTGTATAATCTGTGAAGGTATATTTGGGAGCCCATTGAGGCCTATGGTGGAAAACAGAATGTCCCCATATAATAATTAGAAAGAATCTATCTGTTAAACAGCTTTGTGATGTGTGGATTTATCTCACAGAGTTAAAACTTTCTTTTGCTGCACAGGGTTGAAAATACTCTTTTTGTAGGATCTGCAATGAGAAATTTGAAAGCCCATTGGGGCCTGTGGGGAAAAACTGAATATCCCTGGATAAAAACCAGAAAGAAGCTCTCTATGAAACTGGTTACTGATGTGTGGATTCATCTCACAGAGTTAAAACTTTTCTTTAATTCAGGAGATTGGAGACACTCTTTTTGAAGAATCTGCAAAAGCATATTTGAAAGGCCATTGTGGCCTATGGGGAAAAACGGAATATCCCCAGATAAAAATAGAAAGAAGTTATCTATGAAACTGCTTTGTGATATGTAAATTCATCTCACAAGTTTAAAGCTTTTTTTGATTTAGCTGTTTGGAAAAACTCTTTTGGAGTATCTGCAAGGGGGATATTTGGGAGCCCATTGAGGCCTATCGGGAAAAAATCAAATATCCCCAGATAAAAAGTAGAAAGAAGCTATCTAGGAAACTGCTTTGTGATGTGTGTATTCATCTCATGGGGTTAAAACTTTCTTTTGATTCAACAGGTTGGAAACACTCTTTTTTGGAGAATCTGTGAAGGGAAATCTAGAAGCCCATTGAGGCCTCTGGGAGCAATCAGATATCCCCAGATAAAAACTATAAAGAAGCTGTGAAACTGCTTTGTGATGTGTGGATTCATCTCATAGAGTTAAATCTTTCTTTTGATTTAGAGGTTGGAAGCACTTTCTTTGGAGAATTTCCAAAGAGACTTTTAAGAGATCATTGTGGCCTATGGGGAAATACTGAATATCTCCAGATAAAAACTCGAAAGAAGCTATCTGCGAACCTGATTTGTGATGTGTGGATTCATCTTGCAGAGCTAAACCTTTCTTTTGATTCCACAAATTGGAAACACTCTTTTTGTAGAATGTGTGAAGGAACATTTGTGAGCTCATTAAACCCTATGGGATAAAAACAAAAACCTTAGATCAAAACTAGAAAGAAGTTATCTGTGAAACTGCTTTGTGATGTGTGGATTCACCTCACAGAGTTAAGCGTTTATTTTTGACCAGCAAGTTGGAAACACTCTTTTTGGAGAATCTGTGAAGGCATATTTGGGAGCCCATTGATGTCTATCAAAAAGCCAAATATCCCCACATAAATGCTAGAAAGAAGCTACCTGTGAGACTGCTTTGTGATGTCTGTATTCATCTCAGAGAGTTTCAAAATGTTTCTTTTGATTCAGCAGTTAGGAAACACTTTTTTTTGGAGAATCTGCAAAGGGACGTTTGGGAGACCATTGAGGCCTAGGGGAAAAAGTGAATATGCCATGATAAAAACTAGAAAGAAGCTATCTGTGAAACAACTTTGAGTTGTGTGGATTCATCTCAAAGGGAGAAACCTTTCTTTTGATTCAGCAGGTAGGAAATACTCTTTTTCTAAAATCAGTGAAAAGCCATTTGGGAGCCCATTGTGGCCTATCAGGAATAATAGAGTATTCCCAGATTAAAACTATAAAGAAGCTATCTGTGAAACTGCTTTCTGATATATGGATTCATCTCACAGAATTAAACATTTCTTTTGATTCAGCAGATTAGAAACAACTCATATTTTGGAGAATCTGTTAAGGGACATTTGAGAGCCCACTGAGGCCTATGAGGAAAACCAAGTATTCCCAGATAAAATCTAGAAAGAAGCTATCTGTGAAACTTCTTTGTAATGTGTGGATTCATCTCAGAAAGTTAAATATTTCTTATGATTCAGCAGGTTTGGCAACACTTATTTGTAGACCCTATGAAGGGAGTTTTGGGAGCCCATTGATGTGTGTTGGGAAAAACACAGTATCCCAAGATTAAAAATTAGAAAGGAGCTATCTCTCTAACTGTTTTTCAAAGTGTGGATTCATCTCACAGAGTTAAGTCTTTCTGTTCATTCAGCATGTTTGAAACATTCTAAGTGTTGAATCTGTGAAGGGACATTTGGGAGCCCATATAGGACTATGGGGAAATGCAGAATACCCCAGATATAAACTAGAAATAATCTATCTGTGATACTCCCTTATGATGTGTGGATTCATCTCACAGAGTTAAACTTTTCTTATGATTCAGTTGGTTAATCACACTGTTTTTGGAGGAGCTATGAAGGGACATTTGGGAGCCCCTTGAGGCCTGTGGAGAAAAATTGAGTATCCCCTGATAAAAACTCGAAAGAAACTATGTTTGAAACTGCTTTGTAATGTGTGGATTGAACTCACAGGGTTCAAACTTTCTTCTGATTCAGCAGGTTGGTGACACTGTTTTTTGGAGAATATGCAAAGTGACATTTTGGAGCCCATTGAGGCCTATGGAGGAAAACGAAATATCCCCAGATAAAAATTAAAAATAAGCTGTCTGTGAAATTGCTTGCTAATGTATGGATTCATGTCACAGAGTTAAATCTGTCTTTTTTTTTTTTTTTTTTTTGATTCAGCAGGTTGGAAACATTCTTTTTGTATGATCTGTGAAGGGACATTTGGGAGCCCATTTAGGACTAGGTGGAAAAAGAGAATATCCTTAATTAAAATTAAAAAGAAGCTATCTGTGAAACTGATTTGTGATGTGTGGATTCACCTCACAGAGTTAAAACTTTCTTTTCATTCAGTAGGTTGGAAACACTTTTTAAAGAATCTGTGAAGGAACATTTGGGAGCCAATTGAGGACTATTGGGAAAAAACAAATATCCTCAAATAAAAACCAGAAGGAAGATTTCTGTGAAACTGCTGTTTGATCTGTGGATTCATCTCACAGAGTTAAAAGTTTCTTTTGATTCCGCAGGTTGGAAAGACTCTTTTTGAAGAATCTAGGAAGGTACATTTGAGAGCTCATTGAGGCCTATGGGGAAAAACCAAATATCTCCAGATAACTAGAAAGAAGCTATCGGTTAAACTGCTATGTGATCTGTGGATTCATCTCACACAGGTAAACCCTTGTTTTGATTCAGCAGGATGGAAACATTGTTTTTGAGAATCTGTGAAGTGACATTTTGGAGTCCTTTTAGGCCTGTGGGGAAAAACCAAATATCTCCAGATAAAAACTAGAAAGAATCTATCTATGAAAGTGCTTTGTGTGTGGATTCATCTCACAGACTTAACACTTTCTTTTGAATAAACATGTTGGAAACACTCTTTTTGTCAAACCTGTTGAAAGACATTTGGGAATCCATGGAGGCCGATGGGGAAATACCTGTTATTCCCTGATAAAAACTAGAAAGAAGCTATCTGTGAAACTATTTTGTGATTTCTGGATTCATCTCATAGGGTTAAACGTTTCTTTTGATTCAGCAGGTTGGAAACACTCTTTTTGTAGTATCTGTGAATGGACATTTATGGGCCTATTCAGGCCTAAGGAGATAAACTGAACATCCCCAGGAAAAAAAAAAAAAAAAAACTAGAAAGAAGCTATCTGTGAAACTGCTTTGTGATGTGTGGATTCATCTCAGAGAGTTAATCTCTTTTTTCCAATTCAGCTTGTTGGAAACTCTCTTGTAGAATCTGCAAAGGGGAATTTGGGAGTCCATTGAGGCCTAAAGGGAAATACTGAATATGCAAATATCCCCCAATAAAACTACAAAGAATCTATCTGTGAAACTCCTGTTTATGTGTGGATTCATCTCACAGAATTAAACCATTCTTTTGATTGAGCAGGTAGGAAAAATTATTTTGGTAGAATCTGTGAAAGGACATTTGGGAACCCATTGAGTCTTTTGTGGAAAAACTGAATATTTCCAAATAGAAATTAGAAAGCAGCTATCAGTGAAACTGGTTTGTGATATGTGTATTTATGTCACAGAGTCAAAACTTTCTGTTGATTCAGCAGGTTGGAAACACTCTTTTTGGACAATCTGTTAAGGGGCATTTGTGATCCTTTTGAGGCCTATTGAGAAAAACTGAATATCCCCATATAAAACTACAAACAAGCTATCTGTGAAACTGGTTTGTGATATTTGGATTTATGTCAAAGAGTTAAGACTTTCTCTTGATTCAACAGGTTGGAAACACTCTTTTTTGACAATCTGCGAATGGACATGTGTGATCCCATTGAGGCTTATGGGGAAAAGCTGAATATCCCGATATAAAAACTGGAAAAAGCTGTCTGTGAAACTGCTTTGTGATGTGTGGATTCACCTAACATAGTTAAACCTTTCTTTTGATTCAGCAGGTTGGAAACACTCTTCCTGGAGAATCTGTGAAAGGAATATTTGGAGCCCATTGAGACCTATGGGGCAAAACAGAATATCTCCAGAAAAAAACTAGAAAGAAGCCATAGGTGACACTGTTTTGTGATATGTGGATTCATCTCACAGAGTTGAAACTTTCTTCTAATTCAGCAGGTTGAAAACACTCTTCTTGGAGAATCTGTGATTGGACATTTGACATCACATTGAGTCTTATGAGGAAAAACTGAATATGCTCACATAAAAACTAGAAAGATGCTATCTGTGAAGCTGTCTTGTGATGTGCATATTCATCTATTAGAGTTAAACTTTTCTATTATTTCAAAAGTTTGGAAACACTCTTTCTGTATAATCTGCAAAGGGTAATTTGGGAACCCTTTGAGGACTATGGGAAAAAAAAAATATCACCAGAGAAAGACTTGAAAGAAGCTATCTTTGAAACTATTTTTTGATGTGTGGATTCATCTTAGAGAGTTACCCTTTCTATTGATTCAGTAGATTGTAAACAGTCTTTGTGTGGAATTTGCAAAGGGACATATGGGAGCCCATTGAGGCCTATGGTGAAAAACCAAATATCCCCAGATAAAAACAAGAAAGAAATCATCCATGAAACTTATTTCCTATGTGTGGATTCATCTCAAAGGATTAAATATTCCTTTTGAGTCAGCAGGTTGGAAACACTCTTTTTGAATAATCTGGGATGGGACATTTGGGAGACCATTGGGCCCTATGGGGAAAAATTGAATATCCCCAGATGAAAACTAGAAAGAAGCTATTTGTGAAACTGTTTTTTGATTTGTAGGTTCATTGTATAGAGTTAAACCTTACTTTTGATTCTGCGAGTTGGAAACACTCTTCTTATAGATTCTGCAAAGGAGCATTTGAAAACCCATTTGAGTCTATAGGAAAAAAAAAATATCTCCAGATTAATCCTAGAAAGAAGCTATCTGTGAAACTGCTTTGGGATGTCTGTATTCGACTCAGAGAGTTAAAACTTTCTGTCTATTGAGCAGGTTGGAAACACTCTTTTAGGAGAATCTGCTAAGGTGCATTTGGAGGCCATTGAGGCATACGAAAAAAAAAGATATCCCCAGATCAAAATGACAAAGCAGGTGTCTGTGGAGCTATGTTTTGATGTGTGAATTTGACTCCCAGAGTTAAGCCTTTCTGGTTTGAAACACTCTTTTTGGAGAATATTATATAAGACATTTGGGAGCCCATATAAGGAAAAACAGAATATCCACAGATAAAATCAAGAAAGAAGCTAGCTGTGAAAGCCCTTTGTGATTTGTGGATTCATCTCACAGAATTATACCTTTCTTTGGATTCAGTAAGTTGGAAACAGTCTTTTTGGAGAATCTGTGTGGGGTCATTTTAAAGCTTATTGAGACCTATGGAGAAAAACCTACATCCCAAGATAAAAAGTAGAGAGAAGCTATCTGCGAATTTACTTTCATATTTGTGGATTTAATTCACAGAGTTACTCTTTGCTTTTGAATCAGCAGGTTGGATATACTCTTTTTTCAGACTCTGCGAAAAGGCATTTGGGATCTCATTGTGGCCTGTGGAGAAAAACCGAATATCCCCAGATAAAAACTAAAAAGAATCTATCTGTGAAACTTCTTTGTGATGTGTGGATTCATCTCACAGAGATAAACCTTTCTTTTTATTCAGCAGGTTGGAAACACTTTGTTAGGCGGATATGCAAAAGGGACATAGGGAACCCATTGAGTCCTATGGTGAAAAACTGAATATCTCCAGATAAAATCTGCCAAGAAACTATCTGTGAAACTGCATTGTGATATGTGGATTCAGCTCACACATTTAAACCTTTATTTTGATTCAGCAGGTTGGAAACAATCTTTTTGTAGAATCTGTGAAGGGACATTTGGGGGCCAATTAAGGCTTATGGGAAAAAACAGATTATCTGCAGATAAAAACTAGAAAGAAACTATCTGTGAAAATGCTTTGTGATGTGTGGATTCATCTCACATGGTTAAACCTTACTTTTCATTAAGCATTTTAGAAACATTCTTTTTGAAGTATATGCGAAGGGATATTTGAGAGCCCATTGAGGCCCATGCAATAAAATTGAATATCCCCAGATAAAAAATGGAAAGAAGCTATCGGTGAAACTGCTTTGTGATGGGTGGGTTCATTTCACAAAGTTAACCTTTCTTTTGATTCACTAGGTTGGAAGTACACTATTTGGAGTATCTGTGAAGGGAGATATGGGAGTCAATTTAGGCCTAATGGGAAAAGCCAAATATCCGCAAATAAAAACTAGAAAGAAGCTATTTGTGAGACTGTTTGGTGATGTGGGGACTCATCTTACAGAGATAAACCTTTCCTTCATTTAAGCAAATTTGAAACACTCTTTTTGTATAATCTGCTAAGGGAATTTTCGGGGCCCATTGAGTCCTATAAGAAAAAACCGTATATCCCAGATAAAAACTACAAAAAAAGTTATCTATGAAACTGCTTTGTGATGTTTGTAATTCACCTCACAAAGTTAAACTTTTCTTTTGATTCAGCAGGCTGGAAACTGTCTTTTAGGAGAATCCGTGAGGGGAAATTTTGCAACTCATAGAGGCCTATGGGGAAGATCCAAATAACAGGGTTAAATCTTTCTTTTGATTCAGTAGGTTGGAAACACTCTTTTTGGAGGGTCTTCAATGGAACATTTGGGAGCCCATTGAGGCCTATATGGAAAATCTGAATATCCCCAGATAGAAACTAGAAAGAAGCTGTTTGTGAAACTGATTCATGATGTGTAGATTCACCTCACTGAGGTAAAACGTTTGTTTGATTCTGCATGTTGGAAATACTTTTTTTTTTTTTTTGGTAGAATCTGTGAAGGCATGTTTGGGAGACCATTGAGGCCTATGGAGAAAAACCAAATATCCTCAGATGAAAATTATAAAGAAGATATCTGTGAAACTGCTTTTTTTATGTGTGGATTTACCTCACAAAATTAAACATTTCTTTTGATTCAGCAAGTTGGAAACATTCTTTTTGGAGAACTTGCAAAGGGATATTTGGGAGCCCATTGATGCCTGTGGAGAAAAACCCAATATACACTGATAAAACCTAGATTGAAGCTATCTGTGAAACTGCTTTGTGATGTGCAGATTCATCTCACAGAGTTAAACCTTTATTTTGATTCTACAGGTTGGAAAAACTCTTTTTCTACAGTCTAACAAGGGACATTTGGAAACGCATTGAGGCTTATAGGAAAAAAACAAATATCCCCAGATAAAAACTAGAAAGAAGGTATCTATGAAACTGCTATGTGATGGGTGGATTCATCTCACAGAGATAAACCATTCTTTTGATTCAGCAGGTTGGAAACACTGTTTTTGTAGAATCTGTGAAGTAACATTTGTGAACCCTTTGAGGCCTATGGAAGGAAACATAATATTCCCAGATATATACCAGAAAGAAGCTGTCTGTAAAACTGCTTTGTGATGTGTGGATTCATTACACATTGTTAAACCTTTCCTTTGATTCAACAGGTTGGAAACACTCTTTTTGTAGAATCTGCAAAGGGACTTTTGGGAGCTCTTTGATGCCTATGGGGAAATAAAGAAATGTCTTTTTCAGACAATCGGCGAACGGAAACCTATTGAGGTCTAAAGGAAAAACGAAATATTCTCAAATGAAAACCATCAAGATGCTATCTGCAAAATTGCTTTGTGATGTGTGGATTCATCTCACAGAGTTAAACCTTCCTTTGGGTTCAACTGGTTGTAAACACACTTTTTGGAGAATCTGCAAAGGGATATTTGGGAGACCTTTGAGGCCTATGGGGAAAAATCGAATATTTCCAGATAAAATCTAGAAAGAAACTATCTATGAAACTGCATTGTGATGTGTGGATTCATCTCACCGAGTTAAGTATTTCATTTGATTCACCAGGTTGGAAACACTCTATTTGAAAAATCTGCAAAGGGATGTTTGGGAGCCCATTGAGTCCTACAGGGAAAAACAGAATATCCCCAGATAAAAACTAGAAAGAAGCTGTCTGTGAAACTGCTTTGTGATGTGTGCATTCATCTCACAGAGTTAAACGTTTCTTTTGATTCTACAAATTGGAAACACTCTTTTTGGAGAATCTGTGAAGGGACATTTTGAAGTCTATTGATGCCTACGGTTAAAATCCTAATATCCCCAGATAAAAACAGCAATGAAGGTATTTGTGAAACTGCTTTGTGATGTGTGGATTCATCTAACAGAGTTAAACTTTTATTTTGATTCAGCAGTTTGAAAAGAATATTTTTGGACTGTCTGTGAAGGGACATTTGGGAGCCCATTGTGGTCTATGGGCATTAAAAAAAAAAGAGAATATCACAAGATATATCTAGAAGAAGCTATCTGTGAAACTGCTTTATAATGTGTGGATTCATCTCGCAGAGTTAAACTTTTTTAAATTATTCATCACGATGGAAACACTCCTTTTGGAGAATCTGCAAAGGGACATATTAGAGCCCATTGAGGTCTATGGGGAAAAATGGAATATCCTCAGGACAAAATTAGAAAGAAGCTATCTGTGAAACTGCTCTGTGATGTCTGGATTTATGTCACAGAGTTTATCCTTTCTTTTGATTCAACAGGTTGCTAGCACTGTTTTTGGAGAATCTACAAAGAGATACTTGGGAGCCCATAGAGGCCTATGCAGGAAAATATGAATATCCCCATGAAAAAATTACAAAGAAGCTGTCTGTGAAACTGCTTTGTGAAGTGTGCATTCATCTCAGAGTTAAAGCTTTCTTTTGATTCAGCAAGTTGGAAACACTCTTTTTGGAGAATCTGCAATGGGACTTTTGTGAGTTCCTTGAGGCCTATGGGGAAAAATGGAATATCCCCAGGCAAAAACTAGAAAGAAGCTATCTGTGAAACTGCTTTGTGATGTTGGATTCATCTCACAGAATTAAACCTTTCTTTTGTTTCAGCAGGTTGGAGCATGCTTTTCTAAGTATCCATGATGGGACCTTGGGAGCTGATTGTGGCATACAAAAAACCTGAATACCCCCTGATAAAAACTAGGAAGAATGCATCTGTGAAACTGCATTGTGATGTGTGGATTCATCGGACAGAGTTAAAACTTTCTTTTGATTCATTAGGTTGGAAACACTCATTTTTTGGATTATCTGCAAAGCGACATTTGAAGTCCATTGAGACCAATGGGGAAAAACTGAATATCCCCACGTAAAAATGTGAAAAAACTTTTCTGTGAAACTGCTTGTCATATGAGAATTCATCACATGGAGTTAAAAGTTTCTTTTGATTCAGCAGGTTGAATACTCTCTTTTAGAAGAATCAATGAAGGGACATTTGGGAGCCCATTGTGACTCATGGGGGAAAAAAACCCAAGTATCTTCAGATAAAATGAGAAAGAAACTATCTGTGAAACTGCATTGTGATGTGTGGATTCACCTCACATAAATAAAAGTATCCTCTGATTCAGTAGGTTGGAAATACTCTTTTTGGAGTATCTGTGAAGGGACATTTGAGAGCCCACTGATTCTTTTCGGGAGAAACAAAATATGCTGAGGTAATAACTAGAAAGAAGCAATCTGTAAAACTGCTTTGCAAAGGGTGGATTCATCTCCCATAGTTGAACCTATCGTTTGATTCACCAGGTTGGAAACATTCTTTTTAAAGTATCCACGAAGGGACATTTGGGAGCCCATGCAGACCAATGGGGAAAACCCAAAAATCTCCAGGTAAAAAATAGAAAGAAGCTAACTGTGAAACTACTTTGTGATGTGCGGATTCATCTCACAGAGTTAAACGTTTCTTTCAATTCAGTAAGATGGAAACACTGTTTTTGGAGAATCTGTAAAGGGGCATTTGAAAGCGCATTGAAGCCCATGCAAAAAAAAAAAAAAAAACAACAACAACAACAAAAAAAACACTGAATATTTCCAGATAAAAACTAGAAGGGAACTGTCTGTGAAACTACTTTGTGATGTTTGATTTCATCTCACAGAATTAAATCCTTCTTTTTATTCAGCAGGTTGGAAACACTCTTTGGCACAATCTGCGAAGGGACATACAAGAGCCCATTGGGGCTTTTGTGATAAACCAAATATCTCCAGATAAAAACTAGAAAAAAGCTATCTGTGAAACTTTTTTGTGATGTGTGGATTAATCTCACAGGGTTAAAAGTTTTGATTCAGAAGATTGGAAACACTCTTTTTGGACAATCTGCAATGGGACATATGGGAGCATATTAAGCCTCATTGGGATAAACAGAATATTCCCAGATAAATACTGGAAAGAAGCTCTCTGTGAAACTGCTTTGTGATGTGTGGATTCATCTTACAGGGTAGTGCCTTTCTTTTGATTCAACAGGTTGGAAACCTTCTTAAAGATCTGCTAAGAAACATTTCAAAGCCCATTGATGCCCATGGGGTAAAACAGAATATCCCCAGGTAAAAACTAGAAAGAAGCTGTCTGTGAAACTGCTTTGTGATGTGTGGATTCATCTCACAGAGGTAAACTTTTCTTTTTATTCAGTATGTTGGAAACACGCTTTTTGGAGAATCCGCAGAAGGACATTTAGAATCTCATTAAGTACTAGAGTAAAACAGAAGATTCCCAGATAAAAATTTGAAAGAAGCTGTATGTGATACTGCTTTGTGATGTGTGGATTCATCTCACAGAGTTAAACCTGTCTTTTGATTCAGCAGGTTGGATACACTTTTTTTTGGAGAATGTGTGAAGGGATATTTTGGACTCCATTGATGCCAGTGAGGAGAAACAAAATATCCCAGGTAAAAACTAGAAAGAAGATATATATGAAACTGCTTTGTGATCTGCATATTCATCTCACAGGGTTAAACTTTTCTTTTGATTCATTAGGTTGGAAAGACTCTTTTTTGAGAATATGTGAAGGGACATTAGGGAGATCATTGAAGCCTACTTTAATAAAAATCAAATTTTCCAGGTAAAAATTAGAAACAAGGAGTCTGTGAAGCTGCTTTGTGATGTGTGGATTCATCTCAGGGTTAAACCTTTCTTTTCTTTCAGCAGGTTGAAAACACTTTTTTTGAGCATCTATGAAGGGACATTTGGGAGACCATTGAGGCCCATGGGGATAAACTGCATATCCACATGTAAAAACGGGAAAAAAGTCTATCTGTGAACAGCTTTGTGATGTGTGGATACATTTCACAGAGTTAAAAATTTCCTTTGATTCAGCAGGTTGAAAACACTCTTTTTGGAAAATCTGCAGAGAGAAATTTGGGAGTCCATTCAGGCCAATGGGGAGAAACAGAATATCCCCAGATAAAAATTCCAAAAAGCTATCTGTGAGACTGCCTTGTGATGTGTGAATTCATCTCATAGAGCTAAACCTTTCTTTTGATTCAGCAGGTTGTAAGCACTCCTTTTGGAGAATGTGAGATGGCACAACTGGGAGCTAGTTGAGGCTCATGTGAAAAGAACAAATGTCTCCAGAGAAAAATGAGGAAGAAGTTGTCTGTGGAACTGCTTTGTGATGTGCGGATTCTTTTCACAGAGTTAAACCTTTTCTTTGACTCAGAAGGTTGGAAACACTGTTTTTAAAAAATGTACGCAAGGACATATTGGCACCCATTGAGTCCAATGACGAACAACCAAATATCCACAGCTAAAAACTAGAAAGAAGCTATATATATAACAGCTTTGTAGTTTGTGGACTCATTTCACAGAGTTAAAAGTTTCCTATGATTTAGCAGGTTGGTAAGACTGTTTTTGGAGAACCTTCAGAGAAACATTTGCAAACCCATTGAGGCTTAGAGGTAAAAACATAATATCCCCAGTTAAAAACCAGAAAGAAGCTATCTGGGAAACTGCTTTGTGATGTGTGCATTCATCTCACAGAGTAATACCTTTATTTTGATTCAGCAGTTTGGAAGCACAATTTGGAGTGTCTGTGATGGGACATTTGCAAGCCCATTCAAGCCTATGGGGAAAGATGGAATATCCCCAGATGATAACAAGAAAGAAGCTATCTGTGAAACTGCTTTTTAACGTGAGGATTCATCTCCCAGAGTTAAACCTTACATTTGATTCAGCAGGTTGGAAACACTCCTTTTGGAGAATCTGCAAAGGGCCATTTTGGAGCCCATTGAGGCCTATGGAAAAAACCCAAATATTCCCAGATAAAAACTGGAAAGAAGCCATCTATGAAACTACTTACTGATGTGTGAACTAAGCTCAAACAGTTAAACCGTTCTTTTTATTCAGCAGGAAGGAAATATTTTTATTGTAGAATGTGCACAGGACAATTTGGAGCCCATTTAGGCCTATGGGAACACACCAAATATCCCTGAATAAAAACTAAATGAAGGCTATCTGTGAAACTGCTTTGTAATGTCTCGATTCCTGTCACAAATGTAAACGTTTCTTTTGATTCAGTAGGTTTTTGTAGGATGTGTAACGTGACATTTGGGAGTCCATTTTGGCCCATGGGAACAAACCAAATATACCCAGATAAAAACTAAAAGGAATCTATCTGCGAAACTAATATGTGATGTGTGGATTCATCTCATAAACTAAACCTCTGCTTTTTTTCAGCAAGTTGGAAACACTCTTTTTAGAGAATCTGCAAATTGACATTTCAGAGCCCACTGAAGCCTGTTGGAAAAAATGAAATATTCCCAGATAAAAACTAGAAATAATCTATCTGCTTTGTGACATGTGGATTCATCTCACAGAGTTAAAATTATCTTTAGATTCAGCATTGTGGAAACACTCTTTTTGAACACTCTATGAAGGGACATTTTGGACACCTTTGAGGCTTATAAGGAAAAACTGAATATCTCTAAAGAAAATCTCGAAAGAAGCTATTTGTGAAACTGCTTTGTGATGTCTGGATTCATCTCTCAGAGTTGAACCTTTCTTTTGATTCAGCAGGTTGGAAACACTCTTTTCGTAGAATCTGCAAAGGGACATTTGGAAGCCTACTGAGGCCCAAGGGGAAAAACAGAATATCCCAATAAAAACTAGAAACAATCTGTGAAGTTGCATTGTGAAGTGTGTATTCATCTACCAGAGTTAAAACTTTCCTCTGATTCAGGAGTTCAGAAACACTCTATTTGGATAATCTGTGAAGGTGCATTTTAGAGCCCAATGAGGCTCATGCAGAAAAACTGAATATCCCCTGCTAAAAACTAGAAAGAAGCCATCTGTGTAACTGCATTGTGATGTGTGAATTCGTCTCACAGAATTAAAAGTTTGCTGTGATTCAGCAAGTTGTAAACATTCTTTTTGGAGAATCTTCCAGGGGACATTTCTAAACCTTTCAAGGCCTATGGGGAAAAACTGAATATCCCCAGATAAAAACTAGAAAGAAGCTATCTGTGAAACAGCTTGTGGTGTGTGAATTCATCTCACAGAGTTAAACCTTTCTTTTGATTCGCCAGGTTGGAGAAACTCTATTCAGATAAACTGTGAAGTTACATTTGAAAGCCCATTTAGGTCTATGGGGAAAAAATGAATATTCCGAGATAAAAACTAGAAAGAAACTATCTGTGAATCATCTTTGTTGATGTGTGGATTGGTCTCACAGAATTAAATCTTTCTTTTGAATAAGCAGATTGGAAACACTCTTTTTGAAGAATCTGTGAAGAGGCATTTAGTAACCCATTGATGTCTAAGGGAAAAACTGAAAATCCCCAGATAAAAACTAGAAAGAAGCTATCTGTGAAACTGCTTTATTATTCTGAATGCATCTCACAGAGTTAAACCTTTCTTTGGATTCATAAGATTGGGAACACTCTTTTTGTAGAATCTGTGAAGAAATATTTAAGAGCCCATTGAGGCCTATGGGGACAAACTGAATATCCCCAGATAAAAACTAGAAAGAAGCTATCTGTGAATCTCCTTGGTGATGTGTGAATTCATCTCACAAAGTCAAACCTTTTTGTTGATTCAGCAGGTTGGAAACACTCTTTTTGAAGGATCTGCTAAGTGACATTTGAGAGCCAAGTGAGGCCTATGGGAAAAAAGCAAGTATCTTCAGATATAAAAGAGAAAGAAGCGATCTGTGAAACTGTTTTGTTTTGTATGGATTCGTCTCATAAAGTTAAAACTTCGTTTTTATTCAACAGGTTGAAAACGTTCTTTTTGTAGGATCTGCGAAGGGACATTTGGGAGCCCTTTGAGGCTTATGGAGAAAAATAGGATATTCCCTGGTAAACACTAGAAAGAAGCTGCCTGTGAAAATGCTTTGTGGATTTGTTGCACTAAGTTAAAACTTTCTTTTAATTCAGCCAGTTGGAAACACTCATTTTGGAGATCCTGTGAGGGGAAATTTGGGCGCCCATTGTGTCCTATGGGGTAAAACAGAATATCAGAATATCAAAACTTGAAAGAAGTTATCTGTGAAACTGTTTCATGATATATGAATTCATCTCACGGAGATAAAACTTTCTTCTTACTCAGCACATTGGAAACATTGTTTTTGCAGAGTCTCTGAAGGACATTTGGGAGCTTACAAGGTGTACGAGTAAAACAAAATATCCCTGATAAAAACTAGAAAGAAGATATCTGTGAAACTGCTTTGTGATGGGTGGAGTCATCTCACAGAGTTAAGCTTTTCTTAAATTCAACATGTTAGAAAAACTCTTTTTGAAGAATCTACAAAGAGACATTTTGTAGCATTTGAGGCCTATGGGGAAAACTGAATATACCCAGATGAAAACTAGAGTGAAGCTATCTGTGAGACTGCTTTGGATGTGTGGATTCATCTCATAGAGTTAAACCATTATTTGATTCAGCAGGTCAGAAGCACTCTGTTTGTAAAGTTGGTGAAGGGACATTTGGGAGCTCATTGTGATCTATGGGGAAAAACCAAATATTCCCAGATGAAAACTAGAAAGAAGCTATGTGTGAAACTGCTTTGTGAAGTGTGGATTCATCTCACAGAATTAAACCTTTCTTTTTAATTCAGCAGGATGAAAACACTGTTTTTGGAGAATCTGCAAAGGGACATTTGGGAGCCCAATATGGTCTATGGGGAAAAACTGATTATTTCCAGATAAAAACTAGACAGAAGATATCTGTGAAACTACTTTGATATGTGTGGATTAATCTCAAAGAGTGAAATATTTTCTTTTGATTCAGCAGGTTGGAAACACTTTTTGTAGAGAGTCTGTGAAGGGATATTCTGGTGCCCATTGAGTCTGATGGGGAAAAATTGATTATGTCCAGATAAAAATTAGAAAGAAGCTATGTGTGAAAGTGACTTGTGATATGTGGATTCATATGACAGAGTAAAACCTTTCTTTTGATTCAGCAGGTCGGATACAGTCTTTTTGGAGAATTTGCCGAGGGACATTTGGGAGTCCATTGAGGCCTATGAAGAAAAAACAAATAATCCTAGATAAAAACTAGAAAGAAGCGGTTAAACTGGTTTGTGATGTGTAGATTCACCTAAAAGAGTTACATTTTTTTAAAATTCAGCATGTTGAAAACACTCTTTTTGGAAAATCTATGAAGGGACATTTGGGAGCCCATTGATGCCTATGGGGAGAAACAAAATATCTGAAAATATCAAGAAGGAACTATCTGTGAAACTGCTTTGTGATATGTAGATTCATCTGACAGAGTTAAACCTTTTTTTGGTTCAGCAGGTTAAAAATATTCTTTTTGGAGAAATTGTGAAGAACTACTTGAAAGTCCATTGAGGTGTAGGAAAGAAAGAGATTATACCCAGATAAAAATTAGAAAGAAACAATCTGTGAATCTACTTTATGTTGTGTATTCATGTCATGGAGTTTAACCTTCTTTTGATTCAGCAGGTTGGAAACACTCTTTGTGTAGAATCTTTGAAGGGACACTTGGGAGTCCATTGAGGCCTGTAGGGTAAAACAGAATAACCCCAGATAAAAATTGGAAAGAAGCTACCTGTGAAACCACTTTGAGATGTGTGGATTCAGTTCACAGAGTAAAACCTTTCTTTTGATTCAGCAGATTGTAAACCATCTTTTCAGAGAATCTGCCAACAGACATTGTGGAAGTCATTTAGATCTATGGAGAAAAGCTGAATGTCATCAGATAAAAAGTAGAAAGAAGCTATCTGTGAAATTGCTTTTTGTTGTCTTGAATCATCTCCCAAGGTTAAACTTTTCTTTCAATTCACCAGGCAGGAATCAGTCTTTTTGGGGAATCTGCAAGGGAACATTTTGGAGACCATTGAGTCCCAAGATGAAAAACGGAAAATCCCAATCTATCTATGAAAGTGCTTTGTGATGTGTGGATTCATCTCCCAGTGTTAAACCTTTCTTTTGATTCAGCAAGTAGGAAACGTGTTTTAGGAGAATCTATGAGGGGACAATTTGTAACCAATTGTGGCCTAAGAAGAAAAACCGAATATACCCAAATAATCTAAAAAGAATCTATCTGTGAAACTGCTTTGTGATACGTGGATTCATTGCCCAGAGAAAAATCTTGTCTTTGATTTATCAGGTTGGAAACACTTTTTTTGAAAATTCTGCAATGGGACATTTGGGAGCTTATTGAAGTATACACAGAAAAATGAATATCTCCATAAAAACTTTTAAGAAGCTATCTGTGAAGCCACATTGTGATGTGTGGATTTATCTCACAGATAAACCCTTCTTTGATTCAGCAGGTTGGAAACACTCTTTTAGGAAAATCTGCGAAGAAACATTTGGGAATCTAGTGAATCCTGTTGGGAAAATCTGATTATTCACAGATTAAAAAAAAAAAAGCTATCTGGATAATTATTCTGTAATGTGTGGATTCATCTCACAATGCTAAACCTGTCTTTTGATTCAGAAGGTGGGAAACACCTTCTTTGGAAAATCTGCAATGGGACATTTAGAAGCCTTTTGAGGCATATGGGAATAAAACAAATATCCCCAGATAAAAAGTAGAAAGAAGGTACTTGTGAATCTGTTTTGTGATGCGTTTATCCATCTAACAGAGTTAAACATTTCTTTTGATTCAGCAGGTTGGAAACACTCTATTTTTGTAGAATCTGTGAAGGGGCATTTGGTAACCAATTGAGGCCCTGGGAGAAAAACCGAATATTCCCAGATAAAAACAAGAAAGAAGCTTTCTGTGAAACTGCTTTGTAGTGTGTGGATTCATCTAACAGAGTTAAACTTTTCTTTGATTCAGCAGGTTGGAAGCACTCTTTTTGAAAAATCTGCAAATTAACGTTTGGGATCCCTTTGCAGCCTGTGGGGAAATACTGAATATCCCCAGATAGCAACTAGAAAGAAGCTATCTGTAAAACTGCTTTGTGATATGTGAAGCCTATTGAGGCCTATGGGGAAAAACTGAATATCCCCAGATAAAAACTAGAAAGAAGCTATCTGTGAAACTGCTTTATGATGTGTGGACTCATCTCACAGAGTTAAACCTTTCTTTTGGTTCACCAGGTTGGAAAAACTCTATTTGGAGAAACTGTGAAAGGACATTTGAAAGCCCATTGAGGCCTACGGGCATTAACAGAATATCCGCAGATAAAAACTGGAAAGAATCTATCTGTGAATCAGCTTTGTGATGTGTGGGTTGATCTCACAGAGTTAAACATTTCTCTTCATTCACCATGTCAGAAACACAGTTTTTGAAGTATCTGTGAAGGAATATTTGGGAGCCCATTGAAAAATATGGGGAAATACCAAATATCTTTACATAAATAAGAGAAAGAAGATATCTTTGAAACAGCTTCATGATGCATGGATTTATCTCAGAGACCTAAATCTTTATTTTGATCCAGCAGGTTAAAAACACTGTTTTTGGAGAATCTGCAAAGGGACATTTGGGAGCCCAGTGATGCCTATAGGGAAAAAAGGAATATTTCCAGATAAAAACTAGAAATAAGTTTTCTGTGAAATTTCTTTGTGATGTGTAGATTAATCTCACAAAGTTAAATCTTTCTTGTGCTTCAGCAGATTGAAAACACCTTATTTGCAGAATCTGCGAATGGACATTTTGTAGCCCTTTGTGGCCTATGGTGAAAACCCAAATATCCCCAGACTAAAAACTAGAAAAAAGGTACTTATGAATCTGCTTTGTGATGTGTGGATTCATCTCACAGAAGTAAACTTTCTTTAGATTAAGCAGGTTGGAAAAACTCAGTTTGAAGAATCTGCAAAGGGACATATGGGAGCCTGTAGAGGCCTATGGGGAAAAATCAAATATCACCAGATAAAAATTAGAAAGAAGCTGTCTGTGAAACTACTTTGTGATGTGTGGATTCATCTAACAGAGTTAAACTTTTCTTTTCATTCAGCAGGTTGAAAGTACTCTTTTTGGAGAATTTGTGAAGGCACACTTGGGAGCCCCTTAAGGTTTATGGGGAAAAACTGAACAACTGTAGATTAAAAACTAGGAAGACACTACGTGTGTAACTGCTTTGAGATGTGTGGATTTGCCTCACAGAGTTAAGCCTTTATTTTGGTGCAGCAGGTTTGAAACACTCTTTTGTAGAATCTGCAAAGGGACATTTGGGAACTGAATGAGGCCTGTGGAAGAAAACGGAATATTTCCAGATAAACCTAGAGAGAAACTATCTGTGAAACTCCTCTGTGATGTGTGGATTCATCTAACACGGTTAAACTATTCTTTTCACTCAGAAGGTTGGAAACAATTTTTGTACAATCTGCAAGGGCACATTTGAGAGCACCTTGAGGCCTATGGGTAAAAACAGAATGTCTCCAGATAAAAACTAGAAAGAAGCTATCTGTGAAACTGCTTTTTGATATGTGCATTCATCTCACAGAGTTAAACCTTCGTTTTGAATCAGCAGGTTGGAACCACTCTTTTTGGAAAATCTGCGAAGAGATATTTGGAAGTACATTGAGGCTTATGGGGAAAAAATGAATATCCCCAGATAAAAATGAGAAAGAAGCTACCTTTGAAATGGCTTTGAGATGTGTGGATTCCTCTCTCAAAGTTAAACCATTTTTTGTTTTAGCAGGTTGGAAACACTCTTTTTGGAATATCTGCAAAGGGACACTTTGGATCCCAATGAGGCTTATCGGGAAAAACTGAACATGTGCAGATAAATACTAGAAAGAAGCTATCTATGAAACGGTTTTGTGATGTATGGATTCATCTCACAGAGGTAAACACTTCTTTTGATACAGCATATTGGAAACACTCTTTTTGGACAATCTGCAAAGGGACATTTTGAAGCCAATTGAGGCTTATGGGGAAAAACCGAATATCTCCATATAAAAAGTAGAAAGAATCGTTCTCTGAAACTGCTTTGTGATGGGTGGATTCATCTCACAGGGTTAAAAATTTCTTTTGACTCCTCTGGTGGGAAACACTCTTTTCCGTGATTCTGCAATAGGACATTTCGGAGACCACTGAGGCCTCCATGGAAACACCGAATATCCCCAGATAAAAACTTGAAAGAAGCTATTTGTGAAACTGCATTGTGATGTGTGGATTCATCTTACAGCACTAAATCTTTCTTTTGATTCAGCAGGTTGGATCACTCTTTTTAAAGAATCTGTGAAGGGACATTTTGGAGCCTATTGATGACTATAAGGCAAAACAGAATATCCTCAGATAAAAACTAGAAGGAAGCTATGTGTGAAGCTTTTTGATGTGTAGACTCATCTCACAGAAAAAAACCTTTCCTTTGATTCAGCAGGTTGGAAACAATGCTTTTTGTAGAATCAGTGAAGGAACATTTGGAAACCTATTGAGGCCTATAGGGAAAAAGCAAATATCCTCAGATAAAAACTAGAAATAGACTATCTGTGAAACTGCCTTGGGATGTGTGGATTTATCTCACAGAGTTAAACATTTTTTTTTATTCAGCTGATTGGAAACACTCCTTTTGGAGAATCTGCAAAGGGACATTTTGGAGCCCATTGAGGCATATGGGGAAAAACTGAATATCACCAAATAGAAATTAGAAAGAAAGAGTTTGTGAAACTGTTTTGCGATGTGTGGATTCCTCTCCCAGAGTTAAACCTTTCTTTTGATTCAGCAGGTGGCCAACAGTGATTTTGTGATGTGTGGATCCATCTCACAAAGATAAACTCACAGTTGGGAGCTCACTGAGGCCCTATGTGGAAAAATGGAATATCCCCAGATAAAATCTAGAAAGAAGCTATGTGTGAAATTTTTTTGTGATTTGTGGATTCATCTCACCGTGTTAAACCCTTCTTTTGATTCAGCAGCTTGGGAACCCTTCTTTTGTAGAATCTGGGAAGAGACATTTAGGAGTGTTTTGAGACCTATGAAAAAACAGAATATCCCCAGGTAAAAACAAGAAAGAAGCTATCTGTGAAACTACTTTTGGTGTTTGGATACATCTCAAAGAGTTCAACCTTTCTTTTGATTCAACAGGTTGGAAACACTCTTTTGGACAATCTTCAAAAGGACATTTGGGAGCCCATTGCAGCCTATGGGGCAAATCCAAATATCCCTTGATAAAAACTGGAAAAAAGCTATCTGAGAGACTGATTTGTGATGTGTGGATTCATCTCACAGAGTTAAAACTTTCTTTTGTTTCAGCAAGTTAAAAAATCTCTTTTTGTAGAATCTGTGAAAAGATGTTTGGAGACAATTGAGGCCTATGGAAAAAACCACATATCTCCACATAAAACAAGAAAGAAGCTATCGAAGAAACTGGTTTTTATGTGTTGATTCCACTCACTTAGTTAAACGTTTCTTTTGATTCAGCAGGTTGAAAACACTCTTTTTGGAGAATCTGCAAAAAGACATTTGGGAGCAAATTGAGGCATATGAGGAAAACCGGATTATCCACAGATACAAACTAGAAAGAAGCTATCCGTGAAATGAGTTTGGGATGTGTGGATCCATCTCACACAGGTAAACCCTTCTTTTGATACAGCATGTGAGAAATACTCTAATGGAAGAATCTGCGAGGGGACATTTGGGAGTCTATTGAGGCCTATGGGAAAAACTGAATATCCCCAGAGAGGAAATAGAAAGAAGCTATCTGTGAAACCTCTTTTTGATGTTTGGATTCATCTAACAGAATTAAACCTTTTTTTTCTGTTTGGTAGGTTGAAAACACTCTTTTTGAAGAGTCTGGTAAAGGACACATGGGAGATCTTTGAGACCTATGTGCAGTAGCAGAGTATTCCCAGATAAAAACTAGAATGAACTTATCTGTGCAATGGCTTTGTGATATGCGGATTCATCTCACAGAGGTAAACATTTCTTTTGTTTCAGCATGTTGGAAACAGTGTTTTGGTAGAATCTGTGAAGAGACATTTGGTAGCCCATTGAGGTCTATGATAAAAAAATGAATATTCCCATATAAAAACTAGAAAGAAGATATATGTGAAACTGCTTTGTGATGTGTGGATTAATTTCACTGAGTTAAACCTTTCTTTTGATTCAGCAGGTTTGAAATAATCATTTGTAGAATCTGCGAAGAGACATTTGGAATCCATTGAGGCCTATAGGGAAAAACGAAATATTCCCAGATTAAAACTATAAAGAAGCTATCTGTGAAAGTGCCTTGTGGTGTGTGGATTCATCTCACAGAGCTAAACCTCTCTTTTGATTCAGGAGTTTGGTAACACTGTTTTCATAGAATCTGCGAAGGGATATTTTGGAGCCTCTTGAGGCCTACAAGGAAAAACCAATAAAAACTAGAAAGAAGCTATCTGTGAAACTGCTTTGTAATGTGTGGATTCATCTAACAGAATTAAACTTTTCTTTTAATTCAGCAGGTTGGAAACACTCTTTTTGAATAGTCTCTGAAGGGTGTTTTGAGAGCCCTTTCAGGTCTTTGGGGAAAAACAGAATATCCTCAGATAAAAACTGGAAGAAAACTATCTGTGAAACTACTTTGTGATGTGTGTATTCATCTCACAGAGGCAAACATTTCCTTCTATTCAGCAAGTTGGAAACACTCTTGTTGTAGAATCTCCAAGGAGACATTCTGGAGCCTTTTGAGGCCTGTGGGGAGAAAAGGAATATCCCCAGATAAAAACTACAAGGAAGTTATCTGTGAAACTGTTTTGTGATGTGTGAATTCATCTCAGAGTTAAACCTTTGTTTTGATACCACAGGTTGGAACCACTTTTTTTGTAGAATCTGTGAAGTGACATTTGGTAGCACATTGAGACCTAAAAGTTCATACTGAATATTCCCAGATAAATGCTAGAAAGAAGCTATCTCTGAAACTGAATTATGATGTGTGGATTCACGTCAAAGAGTCAAACCTTTCTTTTGCTTCAGTTGCTTGGAGAAAGTCTTTATGGAGAATCTGTGAAGTAACATTTGGGAGTCCAATGAGCCTATGAAGAGAAACAGAATATCTCCAGATAAAAACTAGAAAAAAGATATCTGTGAAACTGCTTTATGATCTGTGGATTCATCTCACAAAGGTAAAGCTTTCATTTATTCAGCATGTTGGAAACAGTCCCTTTGGAGAATATGAAAATTGACATTTGAAAGCCTACTGAGGCATATGGGGAAAAATGGAATATCCCATTATGAAAACCAGTGTGATGTGTGGATTCACCTCACAGAGTTAAAACTTTTTTTCATTCAGCACGTTGGAAAACTCATTCTTTCTTTTTTGAGGGGCAGAGTCTTGCGCTCCCATGTCACTTGGGCTGGAGTGCAGTGGCGCGATCTCAGCTCACAAAGGCACTCCAGTTCGACCATTCTCCTGCCTCCAGCCTCCGGAAGATGGCTGGGACTGCCGCCACCCGCCACTTCCTAAGATTTGTATTACACCCATTAGAGCCAGGAGGTTTCCTGCGTAATGCGCCAGGATAGTCTCGATCCTCCTGACCTCGTAGCCCACGCCCGTCCTCAGCCTCAAAGTGCTGGGATTACAGGCCGAGCCACCGCGCCCGGCCTTTTTCTTCTTTGATATTTCTTTTTTTACTTTTTTCTTTTTCAAGTTTTATTTATTATTATTATACTTTAAAGTTCCTAGGAATTTTTATGGGCATAGCAGTGCAGGTTTATTTACATGTATATGTATCAAGCATTGCTGCCCGTATTGGTGTGCTGCTTTTTATCAGATTCGTCTGGCATCCATCAATCGTTTTTGCATCGGGTGCTAGCTCTGGTACCCGTCCTCCCCTCCACCCCTCCCCATGGTAGGCCCGGTGTGATATTGCCTTCCGGTCAAGAGTGATCTCATTGATATTCCTGGTAGAACATATCACAGTGTTGGTTTCTCAGCTGTGATGGGTTGCTGGGGAGCCAAGTGGTTTCAGCGCCATCCATATCCCTATAGGGACACAAACTCATCCTTTTTATGGCTGCATGGTATTTCCCATGGGTATATATGTACACATTTCGCAATCAATCTATCCCTGGTGGACGTTTGGGTTGGTTCAGATCTTTTATGCTGTGTGGAATGATGCCTGCAATGAACATGTAGGTGATGATAACATGTGGCGGTTTGCTCAATCATTTGGGTATATCCCCAGTAATGGGATGAGTCATATGGTGCATCCTTGTTCTAGATCTTGAGGAATCGCCATATTTTCCATGTATTAGTTGAGACCAGTTTTACAATCCCACCAACAGTATGCCAAAAGAAAGTGTTCCTATTTCTCACATCCTCTCCCTAGCACCTGTTGTTTCCTGAATATGATGCTTAAATTCTAATGAGTGTGAGATAGTATCTCATTATGGATTTAGATTTGCAGTATCTGATAGCCAATGACGGCTTATTTTCATGTATCTATATCATCATGGCCTGTACCCAGAAATGTCTATTCATTATCTTGCCACTTTTTTGATGCCGGGTTGTTATTTTTCTTATAGAGATTTGTTTTATGGAGTTCTTTGCTGAGTTCTGGATATTAGGCCTTTGTCAGATGAGTAAGATTGCAGGGTTATACTCCCATTCTGTAGGTTGTATATTCCTATCTGGTATTAGTTCTTTTGCTGTGTACAAGAGGCTCTTTGGTTTAGTAGGATCCCGTTTGTCAGTTTGGGCGCATTTGGCTTTGGTGTTTTGGGCATCAAATTCTTTGCCCATGCCTATGTACCTGGATAATTTTCCTAGGTTCCTCTGGGATTTTTATGGTAATAGATCCTAACATTTAAGTCTCTAATCCATCTTGAATTAATTATTATAAAGATGAAGGATCAGTTTCAACTTTTCCTACTGATGGCCGTAATTTTCACGGCGTTTGTTGGAAGGGAATCATGCCACGTTTCTTGTTGTTCTCGGGTTTATGTAAAGAGATCAGACGAAACAGCAGATCTTGTATTATTTCTGAGGACTCTGTTCTGTTCCATTGAGTCTATATCTGTTTGTATTGTTGTTCCAATGATGCCATGCTGTTTGGTGCCCAGCATAAAGTATAATAGATTTGGCGTCAGAGTGGCGTGGCCTCAGCAGCTTTATTTCTTTTGCTTGAAGCAGGGTTATGTTGGAGATCATGGGCTCTTTTGGATTTCAGATGAACTTTAAAGCAGTTCACCAATTCTAACGAAGAAACTCATTGGTGGCTTCATAGGTATAGCATTGAATCTACTCTCCATTAACTTGGGCGGTAGCAGAAGCCGTTTCCACGATAATGATTCACTTCCTATCATGGAAGCATGGTATATTCTTCCATTTTGCTTTTATCCTCTTTTTATTTCCAGGCTTAGTAGTTTATAGATTCTCTCTTCCAGAAAGGTTCTTTACATCCCTTATAAGTTAGATTCCCTAGAGTGACTGAGATTCTCTTTAGAAGCAATTATGAATGAGTTCCATTCCTTGAGTTGGCTCTGTGTTTTATCTGTTGCTAGTATATAAAATCACTTGCATGAATTTTACATTAATTTATATCTGAGACTTGCAAGTGCTTATCAAGCAGGAGATTTTGGGCTGGGAACAATGGGGTTTTCTAAATATACAATCATATCATCTGAGCTTAGGACAGTTTGACTTCTTCTTTTCCTAACTGAATGCCCATGATTTCTTTCTCTCTTGCCTGATTGCCTAGCCAGAACTTCCAACACTATGTTAGAATAGGTGGTGAGAGGGCATCCTGTCTTGTGCCCAGTTTTCCAGGGAATTTTCCAGTTTTTGCCCATTCAGTATGATGTGGCTGTGGGTTTATCATAGAATTGTTCTTTTTGATGATTTTGGGGTACGTTCCCATCAGATTTCATTTGGGATTTTAGCATAGAAGGGCTGTTGGAATTTTGTCAAGCACTACCATCATTAAAATAATATCATGTAGTTCTGTCTTTGGTTCTATTATTTATATACCGATTATATTTAACAAATTTACAGATATTAGACCAATTCCACATCCAAGGATAGAAGCCCATGATCATAGTAGGTCAGTGTATTGCTGAATCCGGTTTGCCCGGTGTTTGTGAGGATTTTTTGCATCGATATTTCATCAGGGATATTGGAGTCCCTAAAATTCTCTTTTTTTATTAATGTCTCTGCCAGGCTTTGGTATCAGGATAGTGTGTGCTCATAAAAGTGGGTTGGGAGGATTCCTCTTTTTCTATTGATTGGGAATAGTTTCTGAAGGGAATGGTACCAGCTCATCTTGTCTCTGGGGTCATGGCTATGAGTCATCCTATGAGTGTGGACTTTTTTTTTTTTGGTTGGTACAGGCTGTGGTGTGCATAATTCCAGAGCCATGTCCTATTAGTCTAATTCAGGGGTTCAGCTGGCCTAGATTAGTCCTTTGGGATGTAAGTGTCAGGAGAATTATCCATTTCTTCTGGGTTTTCCAGTTCTTTATTGCATTAGAAAGTGTTTATAGTATTCACTCTGAAGTAAGTAGTTTATATTTCTATGCAATTAGGTGAAAATTGTCATCTAGCCTATCATTTTAATTGTATGGAATTTTGGATTCTTCCTCTCTTTTCTTCTTTGTGGATAATAAAGTGGTCTGTCAGTTTTGTTGGTCTTTTCAAAAGAACCAACATCATAGTTCATGCAGTGTTTTGGGTTTTTGTGTGTCTCTATCTCCTTTGGTTCTGTCTGATCTTAGTTATTTTGCCTTCTGCTGGCATCTTCGGGATATGTTTGCTCTTACCTTCTCCTGGATTCTTTTAATTCACGATGTGAGTGTTAATTTTTGATCTTTCCCTGTGGTGGTCATTTCTCATGGTCAGTCACTGGTGTATTTGTCTTTGATTCGTTTGGTTTGAGGAACGTCTTTTGTTTCATAGCATTAGATTTGAGTACCCAGAGAGTAGTCATGAGTGCAGGTTGTTCAGTTTCCATTATGGTTGGGCGGTTTGATTGGGTTTGTGGTCCTGGGTTCTGGTTTGACGGTTGCATAATGGTCTGGGACGGTTTGTTTGTCGTTTCGCAATTAATGCAATTTACTTCAGTGCTTTACTTCCAGTTCCATTTGGTCAATTTGGAGTAAAGTCTGATGTAATGGTTCTTAGGAAGAATATATATTCTATTGATTTGATTTAGGAGTGGAAGTTCTATATATGATCTAATGGTCACTTGCTGCAGAGGATGAGTTCAATTCCTGGATATCCTTATTATGCTTTCTGTCGTTGATCTATCTAATGTATTAGGAAGTGGAGATGTTAGGAGTCTCACATTGTGTTGTGAAGTCCTAGTCCTCTTTGCTCAAGTCTACCTAAGGACTTGCTTTATAGATCCCTAAAGTCACTCCTGTATTGGGGTGCATATATATTTAGGATAGTTAAGCTCCTTATATTCCAATTGGTCAGCCGACCGTTATGTAGTGGCCTTTGATCTTTGGTGGTTTTGCGGTCCTGTTTTATCAGAGACTGGGTTGCAGCCCTGCTTTCTTTTTACATTATCATTTGGCCGTGAAATCTTCACGCCATCCCTTCATTTTGGGCCTATGTATGTCTCTGTGAGATTAGGTCCTGAATACAGCAACGTTGAGTGGTCTTAGCTCTTTATCAGTTTGCCAGTCTGTATGTAATTTAGACATTTATTTCAGGCTTAGAACAAAATTCGTTAGTATGGAGCACCGATCCTGCCATTATAATCAATGCTTCATTATTTTGCTCATTCGTTAGTGCAGTTTCTTCCTAGCCCTAGATGGTCTTTACATTTGGCATAATTTTGAGATGGCTGAAAATTACGGATCGTTATTCCTTCCATATTTAGTGCTTCAGCCAGGGAGTCTCTTGTAAAGCCAGGCGGGCCTAGTAGGTGACTAAAATCTCAGCATTTGCTTATCTGTAAAGTTACAATTTCTCCTTAGCAACAGAAACTAGTTTAAAGCTGGATGTGCAAAATTCTGGGATTCCGTCTTGCTAAGAATGTGAATCAGCTACTCCTCCTTAAGCAGAGTTTCTGCGAAGATCCTACTGTAGTCAGTGACTTCCCCTTTGCCGTGCCAACCGCCTCTCAAAGCATAGTTTTCATTTCCTTTGGTAGATCTGGCAGAGTATGTGTCTTGGGTTGCTCTTTACCAGAATATCTTTGTAAGGCGTTCTCTATATTTCCTGGTTTGAATGTGGCCTGCCCTGCTTCTGGTTGGGAGTTCTCCTGGATGATGATCTTCTGAAATTAACAGCTTGGTTCATTTCCTGTCAGCCAGGCACCCAGTCAAGGACATGGGTTGGTCTTTTTGCCTGTGTCCATACTTGCAGGCTTTGTTTCATTTCTTTTCTTCTTTTTTCTTTTGGTTTCTCTTTACTAAGCCCGGCTGTTCATTTTTGATGATCCTCAATGCATTCGTGCTCTTTCTTCCAGTTGATCGGGTGGGATTGCTGGAAGCATGCGTTTGTCCGCATTTTCCATAGTATCATGGTTTTTCCATCTCTTTCATTTTAGATTGCAGCCTTCTCTGCATTAATTATCTAGTCAGTTCTTTAGTTTTTTCAAGATTTTTTCGTTTCTTTAGCTAGATAAAATTCCTCCTTTAATGAGGGGTTTATCGATGGACTGACCTTCTTCCTCATCGTCAAAGTCATTTCTCCGTCCAGCTTTGATCGTTGCTGGCGTGGGCTGCTCAGCCTGCCGGGGATCGCTCTTATTTTGGAATTTCCAGCTTTTCTGCCCTGCTTTTTATCTTGTAGTTTATCTACCTCTGATCTTGAATGATAAATTGATACTGATAGGGTTTTGGTGGCAAGATGTCCTTCCTGTTTAGTAAGTTTCCTTCCGCAATCAGAACCCTCAGCTGGCAGGTCTGTGGAGATTGGCGAGGTCCTCCGGACCCTGTTTGCCTGGGTGTGTCAATTTGGCGGGAAATACCAGGAGAGATGAATATTTCTGAACATGAGTAATACCTGTCAATTCTTGCTTTGGGCTTCCTCAGGTGTACTCCCTGTGGGGTGTAGAGATGGGCTGCTGGTGGGAGGATGTCACCAGTCCAGGGCTGCTCGGGGTCAGGGACCATGCCAGGCAGGGAGTCTGTCCTTCACTCAGATCTCAACCTCCGTGTTGGGAGATCACTGTTGCTAGAAACATCAGGTAGAGTGATTTAAATCTGCAGAGTGTCTGCCATGGCACAGTAATGACTACTGTGCCCTGGTGAGTCTGAGGGGTGAGCAGGTTTCAGCAAGGCTGCTGTAAGCTCCACCCAGTTAGAGCTCCAGCAGCTTGTTACCTCACCAGCCTCAACAATGGCAAGAAGCGCCCTCCATAACCTGCACTTGCAGTAGGTGTCCATGGGCTTTCACTGTAATGCCAATGAGGGAGGCTCCGTGTGTGGCCAGACCCTCCCGTGGAGTGTGGGATACCTGATCTCCTGGTGTGCCTGTTTGCTCAAAGCACAGCCAGTAATCCAGGCGTGGGGTGCGATTCTCCGGGTGTTTTGTGTGTCTCAGATTCCTGACTAGGAAAGGGATTCCTTCCCTTGGCCGGGTGAGTGCATAGCCATGGCCTCAGCTCGCTGAAGTGGGCTGCAGCAGCTGGCCGAGTGCCGATGCATCCAGCATACAGTGAGATGGAGCTACAGTGCCTCAGTTGAGAAATGCAGAATCACGGTCTTCTGTATGCACAGGCTGGAGTTAGAGACTGGAGTTGCTCCACCTGTGGCCCATCTTGCTCACCCCTCTAAACATTTCTTTTGGATTCCACAGATTAGAAATCCTCCAACTGGAAGGAGAATCTACCAAAGACGTTAGCAGCCCTTAGGAGCCCTCTGGAGGAAAGAACTGAATATCTACAGACCTTAAAATTATAAAGGGGAATGCTTGGTAAGCACAGGATGTGTAACAGATTCATTCCACAGAATTAAACCTTTCTTTTGACTTTGCATAGTGTAAAACAATCCTTTAAAGAGAACTTCTAAGGACCAACACAAAGTCCTATTTAGAGGCTAGAGTTCAAAATTAGTTGTCTCAGATAAAAACTAGAAAAAATGCCTGTGGAAACTGCTTTTAGGATGTATATATTCCATCTGAGATTGGCAACCTATTTCATTCAATGAAGTAGGAAAATAACTATGGGAGTCTGTGGAAGGTTTTGGGGCCATGTGGGCCTGTGGAAAAATGAGATATCTCAGATAGCTAGAAGCTATCAGCAAGGCGGTGACATTTGAATTCGGCGTGGGGTTAGGCCTTTGTTTGGTTTGGCAGGTTGGAGCACTGTATTTTGTAGAGAGATCTAGCGTGGAGAAGGGACGTTGGGGCCTGATGGGGCTTATAAGTAAAAATTAATATCTCGAATTAAAAGCCTGGTAAAAACTCAGCAGAAACTGTTTTGTGTGGATTTCATCTCACGCGTTAAACCTTTCTTTTGGCCCAACCAGATTTACAAACACATTTTTTGTAGAATCTAGAGGATATTTTTGGAACCGTTGATGACCATGTTGAAAGAATGAGTATCCCCGGATAAAGGCTAGGAAGTATCTGTGAGGCTGTCTCCCAGCAGTGCACAGATTCTTCTCGAATTAAACCTCTTTTGATTCAGCAGATGAGAGGCAGCCTTTTTGGAAGGTGGTAAAACAACATTGAGCTAGTAAAATTTATAAGGAGTAAAGCTGAATATCCACAAAATAAAAAACAAAGAAACAAGTCCTCCTGCTTAAGAACTGCTCTTTTACGATGTGTGGATTTATCTCAAAAGTTAAATTTCTGGGTCATACATTCGACAGTCAGAATATAGAAGAGGACGATTTGAGGAGCCCATTTAAGAATATAGAAGAGAAATGGAAGTATTTCAAGACCAGAAACTAAAGAAGAAGAGCTATCTATAAAATTGCCTTTTTGCATGTAGTCCCATTTATGAGATAAGCAATTTAGCCTATTCTTTTGGGTGGAGCACTCTTTCTGTAAAATGTGCAGAGACATTTGGGACGTTGGGGTCTAGGGAGGCTAAAATGTGCCCGAGCTAAAAGAAGCTCTGTAGAAACTGCTTGAGAGTAGGCTGTGGATTCATCACAGGTAAATCTCCTAATGATTCAACTACTTAGAGAACCTCTTTTGGAAGAGATCTGTGAGAGGGACATTTAGAACCATTACAGGAGGCACTAAAAAACATGTA
>NW_022165096.1:105413-105726 GCF_008728515.1 Papio anubis
GCCGGTAGATCGCAGACTGCTGTGATAGCAATGAGGGAGGCTCCGTGTGTGTGGACCCTCCCGGCTAGGTGTGGGATATGATCTCCTGGTGTGCCTGTTTGCTCAAAGCACAGTATTGGCGTGGGAGTTACCCGATTCTCCAGGTGTTGTGTGTCTCAATTCCCCTGACTAGGAAAAGGGATTCCCTTCCCCCTTGCGCTTCCCAGGTGAGGCGATGCCTCGCCCTGCTTCAGCTCTCGCTGGTCGGGCTGCAGCAGCTGACCAGTACCGATCGTCCAGCACTCCCCAGTGAGATGAACCCAGTACCTCAGTT